>NC_049211.1:2020061-2073831 GCF_013347855.1 Anguilla anguilla
AGGCTTTCGAACCTGAGACCTGGGTGTATATCAGCACCCCCTGTGGCAGCCAATGGTCAGCCATTTCAGCCTCACTCTGGCCTGTGCTTGCTTCAGAGGAAACAGGTTTATTTCTGTTAGCCTGTTAGCCCCTCACAGCTCTGTAAAGCCTTTACGTGCTAGTATCTTTATATGCCTCGGCACAGTCTGCGTCTTGAAGCAGCGGCCTGCGCTGAGCACCTGTAAGAGGGAGTCCTCGCACCCCCCCCCACCCCAGGTCTGCTCCGAATCGATTAGGAAATCTGTGAAAGAGCGCTGGGATTTAATCCGCCACCTCTCCGCTGCTTGTGCGATCCGGCCAGAGCAGATCCTCAGAGGGCATTTCAAACGGCAGTTAGTGGCAGTTAGTGGCAGTTAGTGACAGTTAATGACAGTTAGTGACAGTTAGTGACAGTTAGTGACAGTTAATGGGAGTTAGTGACAGTTAATGGCAGTTAATGGGAGTTAATGGGAGTTGATGTTAAGAACAAGCGAGGGGGCTGAGGAGAGGAAAGGATAACGTTGTGCTGTCGGGCCTGGACTGAGAGCTGGGGTAGGAAGCAGGCTTGCAGGCAGAACCGCTCCAAAGGAAGGGCGGCCCAGAACAGGAGCCTGAGGCTTTTTGGCGCTGGCTAAAGCTGCCCCCCGCCGCTGTTGTGAGGAGAACGTGGGGACTCCGGTAAACGCTAATTGCTAATCGCTAATTGCTGCGGTGGGATGATGGAGGTCATTTGGCCTGCCGCGTGCTCTGTGTGTGCGGTTAAAGATCGAGATTCTCTCCCGAGGTTTTCCTGTTGACGGGTAAAATTTTTAATTACAGCTCAGAGTTTAGCGGATTTTTCTGTGATGCTGTCGCTGGAGCAGGCTCTGTTGCACAAAAGGCCTGAGTCACAGGGTGCCCAGGATCATTGTCCAGCCGTCCAGCCGCACACAAAGAGACTTAATGGACCTTTCCCCTCCCGGTGACATAAAAATCCATTAATCTGCCTTAAAAAAACATGCCTTGCATTAGAAGTGCTTTCCTGTCCCAGGCGTTTAGAGGTCTGGGGCATGTTGCAAAAAAAAAAAAAAAGAAATCTTGCTCAGGAAAGATGAGGAGGCTGCACACATTGTAAACCCCTGTTTTTTCCTCTTTGTTTTATTTTGTGGAGAAATGAAATGAAAGAGTGCTGAGCAGTCTCAACGGGGGGTGGGGGGGAGGGATCAGAGTACTCTCAGCATCTTAGTGGTCTTCTCTTTCCAATAGCCTTTTCTGCAGAGGAGAGAGAGGGAAGGAGGGAGAGGGGGAAGGAGGGGGAGATGGGGAGGGAGAGAGGGAGGAGGAGAGGGAAAGACATTGAGAGGGAGGGAGAGAGAAAAGGGATTCAGAGAGAGGGAGAGGAGAGACAGAGAGACAAAGGGAGACAGACAGAGAGGGAGGGAGAGAAATACAAGGAGAGAGGGATGGAGAGAAAGAGTGAAAGAGAGAAGGAGGGGATTGAGAGGGAGGGAGAAAGAGAAAATGAGAGAAAGAGACTGGGAGGGAGAGGGAATGAGGAGAGAGAGAAAGGGGGAGAGAGAGTGAAGAAGGAAGAGAAAGGGGAGAAGGATAAAAGGAGAGAGGGTGGGAGAGTAAGAGCGAGTGAAAGAGAAGGAGGGGTGAAAGTGAGAGAGACAGAGGCAGAAAGAGGGACTTAGAAGGAGGGAGAAAGAGAGGGAGGGAGAGAAAGGAGGAGAGAGGAAGAGAGAGAGTGAAGGAGGGAGAGAAAGGGGGAGAGAGAGATCATATGAGGCCTTGTGAGAAGTCCAGGTGAGTGCGAGTGATGATATGAAAGAGAGGAGAGAGGGGGGAGGAGATGCTCGAGCTGCGGATGAGTGGAAGGGGGGAGAGGGGGGAGAGAGGGGGGAGGAGCGGTCCTCTCCGGAGCGGAACCGTTCGCTGATTTACAGCCACGGATCTGGCAGCACAACCTGTTCAACTGCGTTTATCAGACTAATGAGAGCACCTCCCAGAGCGTGTCCGACTTATTCATCTCCACCGCTCCCGTCCTGCGCTTAAAATAACACACAGAGAGAAAATAAAAGCCTGGATTACAGAGATATGTTTGCCAATTTATATCTACAGCTTGTCATATTTAGAGGATTTAGGGCTTGGTGTTTTAAAGAACCGAAGTATTTTGCCATAAAGACAAAGGAAGAAGGCCCAGTTTCATTAGAACTCAGAACCCTTAATTCCTTATAAGAACACAAAAACAAGGACAGGCCAAATTCAACCAATCACACTTTGCCTTATAGCTAAAAATAACAGCAAGTTACCAGCATTTATACGGTAAACTTCTGGCAGCCCAGTTTACAGTATTTTACTGTAAAAATTTTTTTAAAGACTTCTTTATTTTTTTATTCTTTTAATGTTGATTAGTTTGCTCTTTTTAATGTTCAGGAGGTAGCACTGTCGCCTCACAGAAAGAACATCCTGGGTTAGAATCTGGCCCAGGCTCTTCTGTGTGGAGTTTGCATGTTTCTCCCCGTGTCCGCGTGGGTTTCCTCTGTGTACTCCGCTTTCCTCCCAAAGTTCAAAGACATGCAGGCAGGTTAACTGGTAGGTATGAGTGTGTGGGTGAGGTTGTGGACAGATGCGCCATTTAAACTCCAGAAGAGTAAAGCGGTCTCTACAGGGTTAAAATGATTTAAGTACTCGACATGAATATCGGTTAGTGTCTGTTTATTTGCTCACATCCAGAGCGACCAGCATATTTATTATGACGCATAACTGTATCCATTTATAAACCTGTATTTCTGCTGGAGGAATGGATGCTTATTTCCGTACATCGTGCTTAAACAGGGACGCTCTGCCTGTGATTCACTTAGATTTGGAAGAAAAATAATCTACCTGTACACTGTTTAAATTCTACCAGTGATCATTACAAAGATGTTCCAACCCTGGATGGTTTAAATCAGATTACCACTGCACTGCTGCAGAGCGCTGTCCTTCTGGGACCAGATTTGTGTGTGCGTAGGTGTGTGTGTGTGTGTGTGCGCGTGCGCGTGTGTTGGTGTGTGTGTGTGTGTGTGTGCGCGTGTGTTGGTGTGTGTGTGTGTGTGTGTGTAGGTGTGCGTGTGTGTTGTGTGTGTGTGTGCGTGTGCATGTGTATGTATGTGTGTGTGTGTGTAGGTGTACATGCATATGCACGTGTATGTGTGTGCATGTGTATGTATGTGTGTGTGTGTAGGTGTACATGCGTATGCACGTGTATGTGCGTGTGTGCGTGTGTGTGTGTGCGCTTGTGCGTGTGTGTGTGTGTGTGTGTATGTGTGTGTGTGTGTGAGAGAGAAAGAGAGAGCGGGAGAAAGAGAGAGCGGGAGAAAGAGAGAGAGAGAACGGGAGAAAGAGAGAGAGAGAAAGAGAGATGTTTGACCCCCTAACCTTCACAGGGACCCGTGAACCAGGAACAAGCAAGCGGTTCGATGTGTTTCCCATAATTCATCGCTGTAAAGCACTCTGTCTTTCCAGTGGGCTCACTGGAGAAAGAGGCATAAATTGTCACGGGTGGCCTACAGGTTATTCATCGCTTGATACTTGTATTGCTCTTAAATGTGTCACCGGTGAAAGAAATGTGCTGTGTCACAGCCTCTGTGCAATTTAAAATGAGCAGTTTGCATTTTTATTCAACAGTGAACTGGTCCTCTCACTGTGTAATAACATCTGTATGTACATATTAATAGACTAAACTGCTCCCTTGAGTAAGACTGATGTGACATATGGGGATACCAGATAGACGGTTAAATGCAAAAGTATTGGGACAGTGCCGCAATTTGACTGGCCAAGTCAGTCACTAGTCTTGAATTCAATTGAAGGTGTGTAAAAAAATCCCCAGAAACAAACAGGAACTAAAGATGACTGCAGCACAGAGAAGATGCCCAGCGTCTGGTGATGTCTGTGAATCACAGACTTGAAGCCATCCCTGAATACAAATGATTTGCAACCAACAAGTGCTAAATATGACGACTTTGTTTCAGATTATGTTCATTTTCCCAATTACTTTTGCTCCTCTAAAGTGCTGGAACTATGTTTAAAAAGGTCTGTTATTCCATATATGCAGATCATCAGATATGGCTGTTAATACCCTCAAATTAAAATAGCATTTCATGTTCATTGTTGTATTTCAAATCCAAGGAACACAGAGCCAAAAGAACAAAATTGTGCCTGTCACTGTCCCGGTACGTTTACATCTATCGGTTTGTTCTAGCTAAAAATATGCACTTGTATGAATGCTGGTGCAATTCATACAAGTACATATTCCATAGTTGGAATTGGGGAAATGGCTCGAAGACTGTCGTCTTCGTGATATAAAATTCTCATATGACGACTTTGATTGATGTTTTACATCAGGACACCTGCTGGCATCTATGATTGACATCACATTCCGCTTGGAACTAGTCCGACTGTGGGGAGTAAAGGGTGCACGCGGCCAGCTGAACCACACACTGGAGCGCCGAGCTTCTCCAGACCGGTCACGTGTCCGAAAGCAATGCTTTTTTACACATCCCCAAGCGAGGAAGACAGCGCGAGCGAGAGCGAGAGAGAGAGAGAGATAGAGAGCGAAAGCGGTGTAATCCTAGCATTGTTTGTGCGCAGCTGAGAACGCGTGCGGAAGACCGTTGTTTTCATCTCTTTTTAATTGATTCGGCTCATCTCTCAGTATAATTTTAAAATAAAAAAATCTGTAATTTCTTTTTTTTTTGCTTACACGTTTTAAACAGTTCACATCGAACTGCGCGAGGTTACCCACCAGCTGAGTTTATACCGTTATCAGGTGCACGCCCTGCTTCCCGGGACTTCTCCGCTGTGACAGGCTATCCAGGAGGAGGCTGTTGCCACATTAACGGTAAGATTTCAATCCGCACAACATGTACAGAGCATGTACAAGCTTACTGCTTGTGTTTGTCATATTTCTTAAGCGAATGATATATTTGCCAACGTGCCGCGCGCACGAAGTGGCTCTTCACGTTGAACCCTCGCGCTCGAACAACCACCCAGTTTATCGCGTGTTCGGATTTTAAATCTAAATAATAACGAGATAACGCATAACGGCAATTCTTTAGCAAACAGACATTTGTCATTTGTGCCGTAATTCTGCGCGCCGCTCTTTCCTACTCAGGCACACTCAGGTGTGTACATTTTTGGCAGCTGCACAACGGCAAGATCTGAAACGTTTGCTTGGGTCGCGCAGCAGTCGTCGCTCTTCCCCCGAGTGCAAAATGCGCCCGTTAGCCAGTATATGGAGCTCATTGTGGGTAGGGCAGAAAGTGCCAGCACTGGTAGGCTCTTCAATAAATTCCGTAGCCTGTAGAATTACATGCCACTCGGTCAAGTGTGGAGAAGCATTTACGTGAGTCGGGATGGCGCGCTGGAGGTGATTGCACTCTAAATTACATCCGGATAACTGTCGGCATTAATTCAAGCATATTTCTAATGTCTAAAGTGATTCAGCGATAGATGGTATATTATATTAAAGCCGCTGAACACGGGCCAACGTTGTTCTACCGGGGAACATTTTCAGTGAGTTTTGTGTCTTGAGAACGCGGAGGGGGCGGAGCTGTTGCGTGATGGGGGCCGGCCAACGCTGACCTGGCGCAGCGGAGAGTCGAATCGTCGACCGTTGTTTCATGAGCCATTACCTGCAGATGTGCAGTCCTCATCTCGTCATATCACGTGACAGGCGTGGCCTTTCTAGATAAATAGTCTTCTCTCAGTTGCATTTAACGTTTTCCCCGGTTTCAGTCAAACCTTGCGTTCAGTTCATATATTAAATTAATTACATATTCTTGCGACTGTTCTGGATCCTGTAACAGAGACTGCGAGGCTCCCATAAGGGTCCTGAGGGCGTTCTGCTGTGTGTCAGTACCGGTCACCTGTTTAAATTTGCGCTTTTCTAATATTATTGCGCATGGGGGAAAAAAAGAATAATTCAACAGAACACACAGAGGATTTGATTACCATTGATCTTTTTAGCATTAAGTATTCTGCAATAGGAGCGATGCTGCAGCAGCTTTTGAGTGTGAAAGAAGACGTGTAAAATCCCTTTTGTTATTGTGCGGTTTTGTTATTGAGATAGTTCTCATATGTGCGCTGTACAATCACGACGCACTTTACATCAAAAAAAATCACATCAGTGCCGTGCTCACATGAGTCAGACAATAATGACGCTCTCGGACTTGACTGCATTTTTTATTTCTCTCCATTTTATGAGTTGATTATTTATTATTATGTTCAAATGACAGAGTGATTGTTGACCCAAAATGTGTGTTAAATATGATGTACTACGCATCCAAAGGAAGAGTATTTAAGATATTCACAGTCTGTATCGGGGATCTCAAACTGCAGTCCTGGAGGGCCGTGGTCTCCGCTGGTCTTTGTGGTTTGCTTTCAGTCAGCAGCCAATCATGGCCTCAGAAACAAGGTGTGCAGATGCCTCAGCCAATCAGATTAAGCGCTGAAGTTCAGGAACACAGCAAAAAACCAGCAGGGACAGCGGCCCTCCAGGATTTCAGTTTGGGGCGACATAGCTCAGGAGGTAAGAGCGGTTGTCTGGCAGTCGGAGGGTTGGCGGTTGGCTGGCCTATCTACGTGAACCTGCATCCACCGACAGATGGCATCATTTTCACTCATTTCCAAGTCGCTAAGCCATGTAATGTAGCTGAGTTGAAGGTTGAGTTGGAAACCATGCCAACATCAGTCAGCCGATTAACCAATCCCTGTTATTTGTTTAAGGATGTATACCAGTATACCCATATGTGTGTCTGAGCGTGTCTGTGTGTCTGGGTTCCTGGCTCTGCGTGTACAAGTATAGTTGTGAATATCTGGGCTGGACTACAAGGTTTGGCTGCTTTGTAGTCTGTGTGCCTTATCACAGAGATCTGTGATTGGTTCAGTCCTACATCAACATAATGCAGTTGCCATAGCAATTTGCCTTTGGAGTTTTGCACTGGGAATTTCAATCTGGAGCAAAACAGAAAAAAAAACGGGGATAGAAAGTGGTTCCAATATAAAGTTTGTTTTTATTTATTTCAGATTTTTTTTGGGCGGGGGGGCATTAGTGATACTTTTGTCATTTTTAATCACCAGTGAGGGGGTCTGCTCCTTTCCTCTCACCCAGTCGCTCGTCCCTTTTGCTCCAGACACAACTCCCGCTAAATTCGGCTCCTGTACATCGCACGTCTCACAGAAAAAGGTGCGGGAATCTGAATCTGAATCCAAATCCGACTCCGAATCCGACTTTGAATCTGAATCTGACTCTGAATCTGACTCTGAATCTGAATCTGAATCTGAATCTGAATCTGACTCAGAATCTGAATCTGACTCAGAATCTGAATCTGAATCTGACTCGAGCTGCGGTAACCGTATCAGACAGCCCCGTGCCGGAAGCATCCGGCTGTCATACCTTTCACCTGGAAAAATGTGAAACTGCATCAGCGAGCGGAGCCACGAGCCAACATGGCCGCCCTGATGGACAGAGAAACCTGGACTGAGGCACGAGGGCGGGGGGGGGGGGGTGTTTCTCCCTGTATTTTCAGTATGGGACTGCTGTCACGCTGTGTGTAATCTCACACGTTCCCTTTCTCCAGAGGATAAGATAAGACCTCTGCCTTCCCCCCCTCCTTTTGTGGGTCCCAGTGACAGAGGCGCGGGGGAATTGATCTTTCGTTTGGCTGGTGAATTCGGCTCTGGAGGAAGGAACATCCCTCTTTAAGGGCCTCTGATTCGATGATGAAAACACTTGTAAAGAAGAAAAATCTGGTCCTGAGTCCGAGCTAAAGAGGCTTAGGCTTGTGTCCTTTTCCTGATCCTTTTGGGTCCAGAGGACATTTTTGCCTCAAAACAACCGATTCTCCATCAGCTAGCCGCTTTTCTGAAGCAGATAAGATCAAAACATCCCAGATTATGCCCCCCCCCCTCCCCCCTCTTGTTTTCCCTCCCCTGGCGGGGGGTCTGTTTCAGGTTTTGGGTGAGCAGTGAGCGGTGGAACCTGTGGCTCAGTTAGCTTTAATTGGACGGATCGCACCTGGTGAAGGGGAGTGAAACTGGCTGAAGCCTCGGCATGCCGCCGCGTCGGGGGGGTGGGGGGTGGGTGCTGGGGGGGGGGGGGGGTTGGCCGTCTGTCGAGCCGTGTGAGAGGGCGGGGCTTCGCCAGCTGCCCAGTCGCTATCCCGTGGCTGCGTTGGCGGGGGAACTGGGTCTGTGCGGCTTAAAGTCCTCAGCTCTGTCTGCTTTCCTCCTCTCCTGAGTGTGTGTGTGTGTGTGTGTGTGTGTGTGTGTGTGTGTGTGTGTGTGTGTCTGCTTCCCTCCTCTCTCTCTCCTGAGTGTGTGTGTGTGTGTGTGTGTGTGTGTGTGTGTGTGTGTGTGTGTGTGTGTGTGTGTCTGCTTCCCTCCTCTCTCTCTCCTGAGTGTGTGTGTGTGTGTGTGTGTGTGTGTGTGTGTGTGTGTGTGTGTGTGTGTGTGTGTGTGTGTGTGTGTGTGTCTGCTTCCCTCCTCTCTCTCTCCTGAGTGTGTGTGTGTGTGTGTGTGTGTGTGTGTGTGTGTGTCTGCTTCCCTCCTCTCTCTCTCCTGAGTGTGTGTGTGTGTGTGTGTGTGTGTGTGTGTGTGTGTGTGTGTGTGTGAGTGTGTGTGTCTGCTTTCCTCCTCTCTCTCTCCTGAGTGTGTGTGTGTGTGTGTGTGTGTCTGCTTTCCTCCTCTCCTGAGTGTGTGTGTGTGTGTGTGTGTGTCTGCTTTCCTCCTCTCTCCTGAGTGTGTGTGTGTGTGTGTGTGTGTCTGCTTTCCTCCTCTCCTGAGTGTGTGTGTGTGTGCGTGTGTGTGTGTGTGTGTGTGTGTGTCTGTGTGTGTGTGTGTGTGTGTGTGTGTGTGTGTGTGTGTGTGTGTGTGCTTTCCTCCTCTCCTGAGTGTGTGTGTGTGTGTGTGTGAGTGTGCGTGTGTGTGTGTGTGTGTGTGTGTGTCTGCTTTCCTCCTCTCCTGAGTGTGTGTGTGTGTGTGTGTGTCTGCTTTCCTCCTCTCCTGAGTGTGTGTGTGTGTGTGTGTGTGTGTGTGTGTCTGCTTTCCTCCTCTCCTGAGTGTGTGTGTGTGTGTGTGTGTGTCTGCTTTCCTCCTCTCTCCTGTGTGTGTGTGTGTGTGTGTGTGTGTCTGCTTTCCTCCTCTCCTGAGTGTGTGTGTGTGTGTGTGTGTGTGTGTGTGTGTACGTGTGTGTGTGTGTGTGTGTGTGTGTGTGTGTCTGCTTTCCTCCTCTCCTGAGTGTGTGTGCGTGCGTGCGTGTGTGTGTGTGTGTGTGCGTGTGTGTGTGTGTGTTAAAGTTTCAGTGGCTGTCTTGGCAGATTTTTCAGTAAATGAAAAGTGTGATTTTAGCTCGGGTTGCATTGTAGTGTAATTCATCAGTGGCCGTAAGTGTCTGTGTTTTATGAGATCCTCCAAAAGAATAATAAGAAGGAAAAATATAATTTGTGTCTGCAATGACTTCGGGGAATTGCACACTACATTTGCTTATTGGTGCTGGAAGTCTTCTGTTGTAGTGCCCTTGTAGCACTTTGTAAAGAAAACAAGTTTGATTTACAGCTAATCCATAATATTGGTGTTTTATATGGATTTTTTCGTAAGGCTGGATTTTAGTTTTAGGTTTTATTACTTTTTTTGTTGCCTTCCTGAAATCGGTTTCTGAGCGGATGCGTGATTAGCATAGCGCTGTACCTGTCCCATTAAATCAGGGTGCAGCCCTGGCGCCCCGCCTCTCCGCCCCGCCTCCGTGTCAGACCTTAATTATCATTAGTCTGTTATTAGTCACACCAGGACAGCAATTAAATTCCTCGCTGGGACGCTGAGGCGAAACGAAATCCCCGCCACGTCCTTCCTGTGCGGCTAATTAACCTGCAGCCGCATCTGCTGGACCTGCCCCGAGGCTGGCCTGCCTGTCTGAGGTCACACTGGCTGGTCTTAGAGTTCAGTTTGAAGCTCTGCTTAAATTAAGAACGCCAAACAAACAAACAAAAAAAGTTCGGACAAATCGGACACACGTCGCCACGGTGACTCATAGTTTTATTTTCCTTGATAAAGATGATGATGATGATGATGATGAGCCCTTATGAAGGCCTCACGAGGATGATGATGTCATCGTAATGGTTTGTCAGAGATTAAATGTATTCAGACCGATGCGCCCCTCTCAGGGTATGCTGTGCGTTGCTCATATTTGAAAGATTACAGTCTCTGCAGAAACACTTTTGTCTTCTCGTGCTTGTTGTTCTTCAGCATTAGAGAGCATTTTCTCCCCCAAACTGACCACTTCCACGGAGAGTAATCTGTGTTGTAACTAATGCACCATGAGTCAGTTTATTTTCAGGATTATGCTGAATATGAATGCTTAATGAAGTCTGCTATGTCTCACGGCTGTCAGCAGGAGAAGAACTGATTTTGTCAGACTCCCCACCCCACCTCACCACCTCACCCCCCCCCGACCCCCCCCCCCCCCCCCCCCCCCCCCCCCCCCCCCGCCCCGCATCGAAAAATCCGCACCTCAAAAACAACTCGTTCCGCCCGGAAGGCTTTTAAAAAAAAAAAAAAAAAATGTGGCAACTGGGTCAGCGGAGGACTCCGGAATGCGTTACCGGGAGGAAAATCTAATGGCTTAAGACAAGGACGTGTGTGTCTGGCACTAACGCTACGGTGCTTTCACCCCCCCGGCTGCTGTTTCTGTGGTCTTTTAAGGGCATGTGTTTCTGGCCCAGGGAGGGCAGGTGGGGGGGGGCGGGGGGTATGGAGGGCTGCGGTGTGGAAGCGGAGGGCGGGCTCTTCGGCAAGGGTCTGGCGGTGGGACGGCCTGCCGCTCGAACCCGAGTCTGCGCGGGGAGGGGGGGGGGGGGGGTCTGGGGTAGGGGGCGCATTTGGGGTGGGTGGCCACCTAAGCCCCAGGCATCAGTTCTGCTCCGGACGATTTAATTGGCTAATTAGATCTCCACCTTAGCTAATGCGTGGTGAGCATTTCTGGCACAAAATGGCTGCCGTGCATCACCCAGGTGGGGGCTACACACTGGTGGTGGGTGAGGTGAGCTCCCACTCATCACTATAAAGCGCTTTGAGCATTCAGAGAAGTGCTGTATAAATGCGATGATTCGTTCGTTCGCTCGTTCGAAGTTCCGCTCTGAAAACCCGCCCCGTTTGCTAGCGGTCTGGGAGCTAGCGCTGCTGAGGAGAAAGCCTGTCTGGCTGCTGACCGTAACGCTGGGCAGGCCCGACTCCAGACACTGCTCCTTTCAGACTGGGAAAAAAGTATTACGCTTTTTCGTTTATTTATTTATTTTTTTGGAAGTGCCTGTTGATTTCCAAGTGCGATTGTTTCTCGGGGGCCAGGCCGGTCTGTAGCATTTTAGGAAAAAGATTCTCATCCAACTTTGTGTGCGTAAAAATTAAAACAACTTAAATGTGCATGCCAAACAAGTTTATTTTCATTATTATCTTATAACATCATAACTGGATAAGGTAAAAAAAAATGAAGTAAAAAAACTCGCAGCCAGTTACTGGGATTGGAGTCAATTCAGGAAACTGATTGAAATTCAGTTCAGGAATTATGGAAAAGATGTCCATAATGTTCTATGGAGATTATTTGCATTGACTGTATTGACTAAATAGTTTCCACCCAACCATAATGGTCACTTAATAGTCCATTTCCACCACAAGCGTTTTACATCTGAAAGGACATAGAGGTTAATGTGAATAAGTATTTTATTTTATACACTAAGTGACCATCCATTGCTTTTAGTATCTATCATACAATTGACTTAATTACATCACATTTATATGCAGTCTCAGCCAAAGACACTTAAAATATGGGGGAAATATTAAGTGAATTCACATGATTGATAAGAGCTATTAATATAGTGCCTGACCTTGCTAATGGCCTTCCCACACAGGTGAGTATTGATGCAATATAATATGTATAATATGTAATATGTACCCTAATATAAATGCGTGTATTTACACGCATGCAAGTATGTAAATATGTACATTCTACATCCCTAATAATCTCTGCAGCATCTCATGATCTACATCCATAAATCTATTTGTAATTTTTATGAAACCATTTTCGCATAAAAATATAAGGGCAATATTTATGAGAAAATGATCTCGTAAAATTTAACTACCGTCCTGACTGCTACCACGTATGAGTTATGTAATTATTTAAATTCCGTCGCTGAGCTGTTTCTGAATGCAGTTCTTTATGCTGTTTAATCTACAGCATAGTTATTTTTAAAAATAATAAATAAATAAATCAATAAATTTGTATATCCAAGCGCACACCCAGCACATTCTTCCCTGAGTCCTCTTTTTTTTTTTTTTTTAGCCAAGGGGGAGGGGACTACTGGCTTCCAGGAATGTGATTGGATTAAAAAAAGAAAGCGTTTGCGTTGGACTCCGCCAGCCTGCAGTATTAGAATGCTGTTTTGGCAGTGATTACAGTGAAGGCTAATTAACATGCCCCCCAAAAATCCTCTGTACTTAAGGATCTCAGGATTCAATTGAAATCAGCAAGTCGTTTTTAAGTGCTGGTTGATGCAATAAAAACACTCTTAACTAAATTACACGCTGTATTTGAGCGTAATGATCAGCGGAGTCAGTCAAAAGTGCGCACCCCTTAAAGTGAACGAGCCGCTTCGTCGCGGTTTACCTTCGTACCGAGCGCAGGAACGATGTTTTAATCCTTGACTGAAAAGCAGTGTTGATTTAAACCGATTTATTAAGTGTTGATTAAAAAAAAAATGGAGATATTTCATGTGGGACAGAAATCAGAAATCATGAGTAAAAATGTTGGTGATGACACCCAATTCAGTTAAACATACGCAAGAGGCATTTTACTGCCAGACGGCAATTTTTTAATGAATTAATTCTAAAGGCCTTTTCAGTTTGGTTGTCCCATTTCCTTTTATTTTAATTCTGTAGGTGGTGGTGGTGAGCTTGGACCGAGCTGGCTGTGTCACATAGAGCTGTGGCACAGAGCGTAGAGCTGTGTCGTGTGAAGATGGCGCAGGGCGTAGAGCTGTGTCGTATGAAGATGGCACAGGGCGTAGAGCTGTGTCGTGTGAAGATGGCACAGGGCGTAGAGCTGTTTCGTGTGAAGGTGGCGCAGGGCGTAGAGCTGTGTCGTATGAAGATGGCACAGGGCGTAGAGCTGTGTCGTGTGAAGGTGGCGCAGGGCGTAGAGCTGTGTCGTGTGAAGATGGCACAGGGCGTAGAGCTGTTTCGTGTGAAGGTGGCACAGGGTGTAGAGCTGTTTCGTGTAAAGATGGCACAGGGCGTAGAGCTGTTTCGTGTGAAGATGGCGCAGGGCGTAGAGCTGTGTCGTGTGAAGGTGGCGCAGGGCGTAGAGCTGTTTCGTGTGAAGGTGGCACAGGGCGTAGAGCTGTTTCGTGTGAAGGTGGCACAGGGTGTAGAGCCGTGTCGTGTGAAGGTGGCGCAGGGCGTAGAGCTGTTTCGTGTGAAGGTGGCACAGGGCGTAGAGCTGTGTCGTGTGAAGGTGGCGCAGGGCGTAGAGCTGTTTCGTGTGAAGGTGGCGCAGGGCGTAGAGCTGTTTCGTGTGAAGGTGGCACAGGGCGTAGAGCTGTTTCGTGTGAAGGTGGCACAGGGCGTAGGGCTGTTTCGTGTGAAGGTGGCACAGGGCGTAGGGCTGTTTCGTGTGAAGGTGGCACAGAGCGTAGAGCTGTTTCGTGTGAAGATGGCACAGGGCGTAGAGGCGAGGGCAGCGCGGCCTCTCGCATTACTGATGTTAATCCCGATTTAACGAACTCCGAGCCGTCACTCCTGATCTCCGAGCGGGAGTTCCCAAGGCTCGGTCACTGGGGGGTGGGGGGGGGGTAAATTTAATTGCACTCTGGCCCTCATTAAATGAATTAGCTGCTGCGCTGAAATGCTTTATTCCGTCCTCGTTGCCCTGGGAAAATTTGGAGAAGAAGACTCGACACACATCAATACTTCCTGGAAGACAGCCCTGGAGGGGCTGGGTGCAAAGGATCTTGGGAAATGCTGTGGATTTAATTAACATTTTCTTTAACCTTTAATTAGAAACGAAACCTAAGAAACAAAATGCTAGTGTAACTCTTTTTTTTTTTTTTTGGCAAATTAAAATTCTGGCAGTTTTCTGTAATGGCCTGAACTTCACACAGCTGTTTTTTTTTAATGAAGCAGAAACTGTACTTGTTGAAGAAGAAGAAGAAGAAGAAGAAGATATACTTTATTGAACCCCGTGGGGTAATTTGTCCTCTGCATTTGACCCATCCTTAGTTACCTAGGAGCAGTGGGCAGCTGCCTCTCTTCTGCTGCGCCCAGGGACCAACTCCAGTTCTGAGGCAAGTGCACCCGCAGGAGCGCACCTGACATGCATGTCTTTGAGCATGGTTGTTTTTGTACATCAGAGATTAGGAAGAAGGTTGATTGAATGCAGGCTTGTGTCATATGATTGTCAATTTACTACATGGACCAAGTGAAGACACCATACTGACCTCATAAAAATATGATCTCCACGTTCAGTATAAATCAATAACTCTTTCGTGACGTGCATGTGCGATGCCAGTGGCTGGTAGTCAGCAGTCCTGAGTCTTCAGCTTTTCAAACAGAAGATTCACACCTGGGAAAACAGGAAGTTAGACATCCCTTCGATTCAGCGACTCCAGATGGATAATAATTGATTTGACAGGAAGTATTGACAGAGGTGTGTACAGCGTGATCATTTGACTGTATCAGATATCCTAGTTACATCCAATTGGAAAAACATCCCTGGCGGTGTTGTCCTGATTATTATGTCCTGACCGTGCCTGGAATTTCAAGGCACATTTAAGAAAAAATGAAACAGACCAATCCTCTTCTGCATCATAGTCAGGCTATGCTAGCTGGCTAGCTGCGACTGGAGGTCAGGCGGGGTGGGGGGCTTCGTCGCAGACGTCGAACGGAGATGTTTTGAAGCGAGCGACAGAGCAGACGACCCACAGGCAGTGAAACGGTGGTTTTTCTGACGTGTTTCTGATGGATGTATGGAGACTGGGCAGCCCCCCCCCCAAACGGTAATCACAGAATACATTACCCTGGCCTGGGGTGGGGTGGGGTGGGGTGGGGGGGGGGTTATTGCACTGGACCCTCATCACGCAAGAGAGTGAAATCACATTCTGTTTTCAGAGTCCCGTTGGGATTTCTGGCTGCTTCCGGGGGGTGGGGGGGGTGGGGGGTGGGGGGGCGACGGGGAGAGGGGTAATTCGGTGTGGCCAGATCAGGGCTGAGTCACACTGCCGTCGTCCTCAGCCCCTCAGGGGCAGCATGGGGGGGGGGGGGAAGGCGAGAGAGTGGAGTTGGCGAGTAGCTTTTCTCCTTGGGAGAGGAGATTGGACCTGACAAGTTTACGATTTCTTGCCCCTTCTGGAAGATTCCGGCTCGGGGCTTTGTGGGTGTTTAGAATGCAGTGGCGGGACTGTTTCCCTCAGGCCACTGTGAGAGGCCATTTCCTGCTAATCAGCCCGGCCACTTCCTGTCCTCTTCCAAGCTCTTCCTTCCATCCTTAGGTTAGGCTACTCTACCCTACCTTCCATCCTTAGGTTGGGCTACACTACCCTTCCTTCCATCCTTAGGTTAGGCTACACTGCCCTACCTTCCATCCTTAGGTTAGGCTACTCTACCCTACCTTCCATCCTTAGGTTGGGCTACACTACCCTACCTTCCATCCTTAGGTTAGGCTACACTACCCTTCCTTCCATCCTTAGGTTAGGCTAGACTGCCCTACCTTCCATCCTTAGGTTAGGCTACACTACCCTACCTTCCATCCTTAGGTTAGGCTACACTACCCTACCTTCCATCCTTAGGTTAGGCTAGACTGTCCTACCTTCCATCCTTAGGTTAAGATACTCTACCCTTCCTTCCATCCTTAGGTTAGGCTCCACTCTCCTTCCTTCCATCCTTAGGTTAGGCTACACTACCCTACCTTCCATCCTTAGGTTAGGCTACACTACCCTACCTTCCATCCTTAGGTTAGGCTCCACTACCCTTCCTTCCATCCTTAGGTTAGGCTACTCTACCCTACCTTCCATCCTTATGGTAGGCTAGACTTTGTTAATCCCAGTAGAATAATCTCTCTGTCACCTTGAGCCTGATGTATAAAGAACACAAGAAACATAACAGACAAGCATCTTTACCGCAAATAATGGCGGTATTGAAGCTCACTAAAATCAAGCATCTGAAATACATATTGGAAAAATGGATTTCTTTTTTTTGTTTTCTCAAAGTGAGTTTATGTCCAGCTGGGCCCCATTACCATAAACAAGGAGCATGGCCACTGGCCTGAGGCTCGAGCGTCTTGTGTTCACAAATTCACTTTGTGCCAACTAATCAATCGGATATATTCCCCCCCCGCTTTGAAAAACTAACATCGCTCTCATGAAACAGCCTCTGAAACTGGGACAGGTCTTGTACACAGAGGACATATATTTACAGACGCTGCAGGGTCTGGCTTTAGAAAGCGTTTATGGTGTCAGCTGTTGTTATTTTCGTTAATTTGAGTGTGAAGCTCATTAGCACGTTGCTGGCCATAATGGGCAAAGGAACTGGGCTTGTAACCTAAAGGTCACAGGTTCGATTCCCGGGTTGGACACTGCCCTTGTACCCTTGATCGAGGTTCTTATCCTGCATGGCTTCTGACTATATCCAGCTGTATAAATGGATGCAATTTAAATGCTATGTAAAATGTAGTGTACGTTGCTCAGCATCAGATGCTTGTAATACTATATGCTATATGCTAAATGATAAATGTAATGTAATGTAACATGGGCTTGTCTGCTGAGCTAAAGACCAAGGTTCTCATCCAGAAGAACGAACGGCCCTCTCATTCAGGCTCGTAGCTGGACTCTGGCTCTCTTGTGTCAGTCCTGTTTGTTGCACATGTTGAGAAGATGCGTTTGCATGCGTTTGCATGCATGCATGCACATGCGCATGAACAGACGCAAAGAATGCTGTGCAATGTGTAACACTGCGGCACAAAGACACTGGAATGCTTGGTTTTGTTTTTGTCATATGACCTCCAGTGACCGCACAAACGTGCAGTCATCAGCACATCTTAGCATTGCGGCTTTTCACAAAGGACGCCCTCGGTCAGAGCGAAGTGCCGTTGTGTGGCATCCAGGGTCCTAAGGTCCTGGCTGCTGCTCCTGTTGTGGCTGTTTCTTGCATATTTTACAGGAAGAGAACATTTGCTCCACAAATCAATGAAAAAAACCAAATCCTGATCCAAATCCAAAAATGCAGCCTAGCTTAAAATAAGACCTTATTTTAAAAGTGTTTTTCAGAAAACAGAAAAGCAGAGAAAAGCCCCAGAGAAACAGAGCCCTGCAGCGGTATGTAGTGAAGGTGATGAGGTCAGGTAACAGCCCCACTGCCGTGCAGACCGCACGTGTGATGTTGTTTATGCACACGCATGCACGCACACACACTACCCCAACATGTACACACACATATACACTGTGTACCCACACACAAATACAAACATTCTACACTCACATGCACGCACACACGCATGTGCACACACACACACACACACACACACATACAGGCTCTGTAGTGAAATTCGGGTGCACCCCTGCTCTCTCTCTCCCTCTCTCCCTCTCTCCCTCCCTCTCTCTCTCTCTCTCTTTTTGCTGATGGAATACCGGGGGGATAAGAGTGTCAGTTTGATCGGATTCGTGCTGATCTCACGCTGGCAGATCTCCCGGTGCGTGTTGCTGCTTCTGTCGTCTGAATTTCTCTTTCATATTTAGGGTGACACTACCTGCCTTGATATTCATTGCTTTGTACATTTATTAATTTATATTTCTTATTGTTCTGGCTAGTAGAGACTTCTTGTGAACCTGGAGTCTAGATTTCGGTGCAACCACACAGTGTACTTTGAATTTAAGAAAGGACTAGTTTTACCCTTTTTCTTTATGAAGGAACCTGTTACTTATTATCTAATTAGTTTTTTAAATTACAAGTAGCATCAAACTCATCTGGCAGGGACTTTTACATTTAAGAATAGCTTAAATGTAATAATTCATAGTAATTCATATTCAGGAAAAAAACATATATAGTGTGTGAGGCTGAATGTGGATGTGGGGCTGAATGTGGGTGTGGGACTGGATGTGGGGCTGAATGTGGGTGTGGGGCTGAATGTGGGTGTGGGGCTGGATGTGGGGCTGAATGTGGGTGTGGGGCTGGATGTGGGTGTGGGGCTGAATGTGGGGCTGGATGTGGGTGTGAGGCTGAATGTGGGTGTGGGCCTGAATGTGGGTGTGGGGCTGAATCTGGGGCTGGATGTGGGGCTGGATGTGGGTGTGGGGCTGAATAGATGAGGGACTGAATGTTCTGTGCAGCTGTAATACCGACAGTAACGAGACTAAATAATATGTGACGTGTGGAATAAGAAACCACAGGGATGCTCAAGGGTGTCTGAAGAAATTAATTTTTCAGTCACACTTTAAAGTTAGAAAGGCATCTTAGAGATTCAGCCTTTGGGGCAGTAATTAATTGCCAGGCCAGTATGTCTGGCTGATGACTCGTGTTTAAAATGTTTGACTATTTGAAAAATAATATTTTATAATATCCACAGACTCACAGATATTTTGAAAGATAAAAATGTTTGGCTGCAGCAAACGGCAGTTTCAACAGCTACTGGATCCCTATATGGTGAGGGCTTAATTGATTGCATAATTGCAGAAGATTGTAGGTGCAGGTGTCAAATCTTCAGTCAATAAGCAGCGATTATTTGTGCTCTATTTCAGTTCTGTTCCCCTCCAAGTCGGTGGATTGAATGTGCATTAATGCCCAATGCGTGCAAAATGTTATCCTTCGTGCTGTCTTCGAGTATTTGAAATATGGTATATATAATAGAAATATAACATATAAAATATTTCAGACTTGTTTCTGCCTTTTCTTTGCTCTTCATATGTTATTGCACAATATTTTTTTTCCCCCACATCATCTATATATCCTCTGCCTGTGTTTTATACATATTGCAAGAGGAGATCTGAATGTTAACAGAACAGAAACACTTTTATTCTTCTACAGTATTGGAACTTTGCAAATCCTTTGCAAAAAAAAGTGAACTTAACTCTGATATTAGAGGCTTTATAAATATCCCATCAGTCAGCCAGGCTGGATTGTCAGGCCTGTACATTTAGTGCTTTACCTGGTCTGTTGTGTTCAACCAGACCACTGTTCTCTTTAATCGTGTTCTTTCTTTCTCTTGCTCTCCCCATGAGTCCCCCCCTCCCCCGCTCCCTCTCTCCATCTCCCTCCCTCGCTCCACCCCCCCCCCCCCCTCATATATTTACCTCTTCTATCATTCTACCTTTGTTGTATCTGCAAGAATGTCTCAAAGAATAAAGATAAGCACGACCTTTAAAAACTTCGCATTAGTATTCCGGAGGGCCGCTCCTTCAGATGAGTACCCCTCGTCCTGCGCTGGGGCTTCCGATCTGAACCGATAACACCAACAGGAAACGCCCGACCATTTTTACACAGGATAATTCTTTGCCCACGGCCCAGAAACCCCAGTTATTCATAATTCATATCGGTTTCTGCTTATTCTCCACCGCGTTTACGGTCGGCGTCCGGCGGGGTTGTGGCCGATCGGGAAAAGTTTTGCCGGTGATAAGCTCCCGCCGGCAGATCTGCGCTGTGATTGGCTATCGCACAAAACAAATGGCTTTTCTGTGTTCGCTGACCTTTCCGGGAGCAGGTCCGGGGGGACGGCCGTAAACTCATTAATCAGGAGGACAAAAGACGGAGAGAGAGTCCTTAACAGAAGCCAGAGCTGAATCTGGGAACCGTACAGTACATCCCCGATCAGCCCCAAATGCTAACAAGCTCCTGGACGTCCAGCCCAAATGACTCAATTACTCTTTGTCCACCTGAAGCGAACGGAGGTAGTCTACTTCCTGCTCGAGTGGGGGACGCAAACAAGCCAGCTAGCAGGGTACGCTGTCAGTTGATTAAGATGGAAGCTTCATTAAATAATGCTTACTAAGCACTCATGTTGGAACAGCAGCAGTGTGTAGATTTTGGCAGATCCTAATGAGATCAGCATCAGGTTTTGGAAGCAGTCGTTCAGAAAATGGACAGTGCCAAACTTATCTTATCTAAAGGCTACTGGACCTCCACTTTATAAATGAACTTTGTCCATTGCTCTCCAAGCTCAGGATCAGTCCTGTCGTAAGGAATTTAGAAAAACTTAATCTCCCATGATGCAACTGAAAAAAATGCACAAGCAGTGTGGGGAATGCAGGGGTGTCTAGTCTTATCTGAAAAGGGCCAGTGTGGGTGAAGGTTTTTGTTATAGTCCAGCACTAACACACCTACTTATCATTACATTACATTACATTACAGGCATTTAGCAGACGCTCTTATCCAGAGCGACTTACACAACTTTTGTACATAGCACTTTACATTGTATCCATTTATACAGCTGGATATATACTGAAGCAATGCAGGTTAAGTACCTTGCTCAAGGGTACAACGGCAGTGTCCTTACCCGGGAATCGAACCTGCGACCTTTCGGTTACAAGCGCAGTTCCTTACCCACTGCCACACTTATCAAGGTCTTGAAGGTGTTTGGAGGAGGGGGGGGGGGCTTTTAGAATGCATGGAGGGGGGGGCTGTCCTGAGGCAGAATAACCCCCCCGGGGGACAGTGCCTGTGTTTCCCTTTGGGTTGTTTTTTAGCTAGCTTTCCTTCTCTCCGTCTTTGAAAAATCTTCCACAGGTTCACTAATAAAATAAATAAATAAATAAATAAATAAAAATCAAGGGCTTGAAAGTTCTGTCGAATGGTAAGTCTTTTTTTAGATTTTGGTGATTACCTTGAAAAGCTGCGCGTCTTCATTTTGAAAGGTCGATTATGCCCTTCGAGGCTGATTATGGAGCAGAGTTCATCTCCTACTCCAGATGATTGGGCTTTGTTCTGGCTCTGAGAGTGCTAATCCTGAAGAGCTGACTTTCAGGGGTGGATTTAGGCCTTTTTATTTTCATTTTTTACACTGCATCATTGAGGATGTACAGCCTGAAGCATGAGGTCATCGAATCTTTGGGACCTTCAAAGGATTTCAAAGATTTATAGATTTGTTGTGTAGTTACGTACGGGAATTCCGATTTAATACCGTACATCCAACTGCATGTGCTCCGTAAATGCTATATAGAAGCTCACTTAAATAGGTACATTCAAGCAACGACAAACTTAATTAAAAAATTTTTAAAAACCCCACAGTTTTCAGTGACACTCGGTCGCCGTGGAAATGGCTGTCGGTTAGTCACCCTCGACATTTGGTCCAGCGCCTCTGAGCGGACGCCTCAGCGAGGAGAAGCAGAGATTGATTGATTGCGCTGTTTTTATCTAAATGTCACAGCGGAGGGAGGACTGTCGCGGTGCGGCTGGCTAAAGATCGTAGAGGCGTGGCGGGGGGGCGGGTGAGGGGGCGAGCGGGGGTGGGGGGAGGGGGGGGTTACAGACACAGCGCTCTCAGCCACTGATGGACTGAGGAGGGCTTATTGACCCCCCCTGAGTGCAGTTCTGAACGTCCAAAAACAATGATTAACCCATGAGGAGCGCTACTGCCGCACCCCAGCCACCGTGAACGAGAGGAAGCCGACGCCTGGTTTGCACAGAGAAGGGCGGTTTTATTCACAGGAGGCTACTGAATACTTATAATAAACAAATAGTGGTGGCTGCTCACTGTGGAGTCGCTGGTTCGAGCCCCTGGAATAGGGATGGTGACTTGTATCCGGGTCCCTACGCTAAGAGAAACTGATTGTGCTGTTGGGTGCTTGAGCAAAGGTCCTTAACCCAAAAATCTGCTCCTGGGGGGGAGCTTTACCCCTCTTCTCTTTCTCTCTCTCTCTCCTGTTTTTCTCCAGGGCATCTCAAAGGACCTACCCTATTTAATAAAGGATTAAAAAAGGGAACTTACATAGGCAGCTTCTCTGGAGGAGAGGAGTTTTTTATATGGGTCTGCGGAATTCTGAATAAGAAAAAGACTTTATGGCGCTTGTGGCGAACAGCGCCCCCCACTGGAGACTGGAGGGACGTGACCAGGAGGGGATTCTCCCTGATGTGCACCACGTGGGGTTAAATCTGCGTTCTGTTGCCCCTCTTCTGCCCTCCCCCCATCCTCCTCTTCTCCTCTCTCATGTGATATTCCATCCCTTAATCGCATAAGAAATCTTGAGTTCTCTGCTTTAGAAAGCGTTTGCTATTCATTCGAAAAAAAGTTCTCTTAATTTGCCACTTTCATTGTGACTTAAGTTATTTTCTTTGACGCATGTCTTAAGCTCAGTGATTTAAGTATTGGTTGTGCATAGATTTTTTAAAATGATCTTTTCGGTTAAGAGGGGTGCGGAGGTGGGTGTTGGGATAGGGGGGTTTAAAATGGCTCCCTGTAAAAGCTCCCTGTTCCTGAGGCCGTGTGGTGTTGGGTGTATTCCGGGCAGGGGGCCGTGTGGTGTTGGGTTTATTCCGGTCAGGGGGCCGTGTTTAACACTGGCGTGGGTGTGCGGCCCTCTCCGCTGAAATGATTTCGCGGCGTTATCTTCCCTTTGTTTGCTCTCCCCAAGCCCCCCGCCCCGCTCCCGGGCTGAATCATTTATACCAGTCAGCTCTGGGGGAAATTGGGCCTCGGGGACCGTAGATGGGTCTGGATGACACGGCAGCCCGAGCCTGGAGGTATTTTTGGGGGTTTGCTGAATTGTGAGATTCGCGCTCCAGCGAGGAAGTGATAGCACCGTATCGTATCGACACTGAGTTTCTCCTCATGAGTCCTTATGAAAGTCTCACGGGGGAATTTTCTATTTATTGTTGCCTGGTGGGGGGTGGGGGGGGGGGGGGTTGTGAATTTATACTCTATTAAGAATGGAATAGTCCAATTTATGCAGGGAAAAGGTCTCCTATCAAACCATCATTTTGAAATATTGTGAAATAATGGATAATAATTTTTTTCAGGATTTTCTATATCTTTGCCAACTCATTGAGAACTCAGAACTATATGGCTCTGTTTGCAGACAGACAATAGGAGCCTCAAGCATAAGAATCTTCTCACCCCACATGACAGCATTTGTTGTGCCATACATCTCTGTCAGTGAAAGCATGTCGAGAAGGGAATTCCAGGTGCTTTATCTGATACTTTTTTTTGACAAACAAACTGTCAGAAGGACCCTATGATTCTACCCTCTGGAAACATTGAGATTTAAGAGGTTGACAAGCTTGGAAAATTGATTTTAAAAAGTAGATATTTCTACAGAAGGAGTCTTGTTATTGCTTACTGAACCAGTCACATTACATTACAGGCATTTATCCAGAGTGACTTACATGACTTTTTCTTTTTAGCATTTACATTGCATCCAGTTATACAGATGGATATATACTGGAGCATTGTGTGTGGGGGGGCTGGGGAAGGTCGGTGGGGGTGGGGGGGTGTGTGGGGGGGCTGGGGAAGGTCAGCAGGGGTGGGGGGGTGTGTGGGGGGGCTGGGGAAGGTCAGCAGGGGTGGGGGGGTGTGTGGGGGGGCTGGGGAAGGTCGGCGGGGGTGGGGGGGTGTGTGGGGGGGCTGGGGAAGGTCGGCGGGGGGTGGGGGGGTGTGTGGGGGGGCTGGGGAAGGTCGGTGGGGGTGGGGGGGTGTGTGGGGGGGCTGGGGAAGGTCGGCGGGGGTGGGTGTGTGTGTGGGGGGCTGGGGAAGGTCGGTGGGGGTGTGTGTGGGGGGGTATGCTGGGTGAGCGGGAGCACATGTCTACGAGCCGCGACACGGCGAAGCAATTAGGGGCAATTAGGGGCCTATAAATAACCACGGTAATTACAACTCGCTCATCTCAGACACGGAGCGAGTCTGCTCCTAACCGCTCCTAACCCGCTCCTAACCCGCTCCTGACCCGCTCCTAACCCACTCCTAACCCGCTCCTAACCCACTCCTAACCCGCTCCTGACCCGCTCCTGACCTGCTCCTAACCCTAACCCTAACCTGCTCCTAACCCGCTCCTAACCCGCTCCTGACCCGCTCCTAACCCGCTTCTAACCTGCTCCTGACCTGCT
The DNA here is from genome assembly GCF_013347855.1 of Anguilla anguilla. Classification (NCBI taxonomy): domain Eukaryota; kingdom Metazoa; phylum Chordata; class Actinopteri; order Anguilliformes; family Anguillidae; genus Anguilla; species Anguilla anguilla. The sequence goes on from NC_049211.1 coordinate 2,044,171, forward strand.
CCTAACCCACTCCTAACCCGCTCCTAACCCGCTCCTAACCCGCTCCTAACCCGCTTCTAACCTGCTCCTGACCTGCTCCTAACCCACTCCTAACCCGCTCCTAACCCGCTCCTAACCCGCTCCTAACCCGCTCCTAACCCGCTCCTAACCCGCTCCTAACCCACTCCTGACCCGCTCCTAACCCACTCCTAACCCGCTCCTAACCTGCTCCTAACTGCTCCTAACCCGCTCCTAACCCGCTCCTAACCCGCTCCTAACTGCTCCTAACCTGCTCCTAACCCGCTCCTAACCCGCTCCTAACCCGCTCCTAACCCGCTCCTAACCCACTCCTGACCCGCTCCTAACCCACTCCTAACCCGCTCCTAACCTGCTCCTAACTGCTCCTAACCCGCTCCTAACCCGCTCCTAACCCGCTCCTAACTGCTCCTAACCTGCTCCTAACCCGCTCCTAACCCGCTCCTAACTGCTCCTAACCTGCTCCTAACCCGCTCCTAACCTGCTCCTAACCCGCTCCTAACCTGCTCCTAACCCCGCTCCTAACCCGCTCCTAATCTGCTCCTAACCTGCTCCTAACCTGCTCCTAACCCTAACCTGTTCCTAACCTGCTCCTGACCCACTCCTAACCTGCTCCTAACCTGCTCCTAACCCACTCCTAACCTGCTCCTAACCTGCTCCTAACCCACTCCTAACCTGCTCCTAACCCTAACCCTAACCTGCTCCTAACCCGCTCCTAACCCGCTCCTAACCCACTCCTAACCCGCTCCTAACCCGCTCCTGACCCGCTCCAGAAATGCCGATAGCAGATGTTTCTGGAAGTGCGCGTGCTGACATGGGGAAACTACTGCTCACGACCCACACACCCCCAAATTTAAAAAAGAAATGTATCAGGTTGGGTATTTTCCAGAAACTCGTGATGGCGGTACTGGACGGGCAAGGCTGAGCTTGGGAGTCACTGAAGAGCGTGAAGTGTCCTGTTGCTGTGTGGAGCAGTGGTGGCAGCGGGAGGGCGGCAGCGGGGGGGGCGGCAGCGGGGGGGGGGTCAAATTTAATAAGGCCCATGTCCTTGCCGGAGTGGCGCCTCAGAGGGGAGTCCCTCAGTCGTGGCGGGGGGGGGGGGGGGGAGGGTGCGGCTGCAGACCCCTCAGGGCAGATGGTAATTGGCTTCTGACACGACCCCCCCCCCCCCCCCTCGGGGCAGGAAGTCATTAGCTGGGGAAAGCTGGCTCTAATTAAGGCTTGGGCAAGGGGGGGGGCGCAAGAGCGATTATCGATTGCAAATTGGGTCTACTGGTCTACTGCGATCCTGAGGCTGGTATTTAAACCTATGGGATGGACTGTGCTCATTTATCCCAAAGAGTGGGTAAGACTGTGCAGGATGCCGTGGTTCTCTCAACATGTTGTGGGCTCGGCTTCTTGTTAAGCAGGGATGAGAAGCCGAGCCTCTGTCACGCGGACAGAGGATGATGAGTGAGCTTCCCTTTACTCTTCCTCCTTTCTTCCTCGCTCTGATCTGGAAATGAAGCGGGCAGCAGAAGAATCGAGCTCCCCAGAAGAACACTGGGTCTTAGAATATTTCTCTCCCGCGGGTGAACCCAAGGTTCGGGGGGGGGGGGTGGGGGGGCTGAAGTTCACAACGCATCACAGTACCAGCCATCACCTCTCCGTTAAGCTCCCCCCCCCCCCCCTTTTCTCATTTAATGGTTTCTTCCAGTTCTGAGATGGTTTAGTCCTGTCCTCAGGAGCCGTGCAGTTTGGTACGCTTTTCCCTCCCCTTCACCCCAGTTCAGAACGCACAATCACGCTCGAGCAGCGATGCCCACCGCCACCACCGCCATCGGCTTGGGAGAACGCAGACGACCGCACGCTGGCCTCTGACGTGCGTCGCTGTCACTGCCGCGACTTTTCACGTGGTGGGCGACAGGTCACGCTCACACAGACACGAGTCAGAGGAGAACACGCATGCGGCTCGATGGGTCAACTCGACCACCAGGGGTCACTCATGAGCGACGGTGTGACATCATTGTTCTGGCTGGCTGAAACCCTCCCACCTAGACCAGTGCAGTGTCGCATCATGGTTAGGGAATGACCCTCTCACCCGGACGGCAGTGTTGCATCATGGTTAGGGAATGACCCTCCCACCATGACCGCAGTGTTGCATCATGGTTAGGGAATGACCCTCCCAACTGGACAGCAGTGTTGCATCATGGTTAGGGAATGACCCTCCCACCATGACCACAGTGTTGCATCATGGTTAGGGAATGACCCTCCCACCATGACCGCAGTGTTGCATCATGGTTAGGGAATGACCCCCCCAACTAGACAGCAGTGTTGCATCATGGTTAGGGGCTTTTTCACCCTTGAGCACAGAGCACTTAACCTGCAATGCTTCAGTATCTGTCTAGCTGTATAAATGGATAGTATGTAAAAAAAGAAACTAAATGCAAAAGTTGTGTAAGTCATTCTGGGTAAGAGCGTCTGCTAAAATGGCTGTGATACATCCCTGGGTGATGCTAGTGCTAATCGAATCATAGCCCATCCAGGCGCTAGTGTTTTAATAGGATGAGTCTCCATACAGCCCGGAGGCAGCAGTGGGCTCAGATACAGAAAACATCAGCAGAAGGAAACTCGGCGGCGGCAGGCTAGCCCTGCCAAAGAACGGAGACGCCAAACTTTAATGCTCACTTTACCCTGCAGAAGGAGAGGGTAGAGTTTCTTGATTCCATATACAATCTTTTTCACGGCGCGTCTTAGCGCTCGAGTGCGCTAGCACGACTCACTAATCAGGTTATGAGCGTTAAAATGGACTGGTAAGCATGTCACTATTAATGCAAAAATATGTTAATGCCAGATCACAGTGCGTGATACCGTTAACACGTGGAGGTTTCTGGGTAAAAATGCTCCGTAGCGTGGTGAATTATAATCAGTAAGTCAGCTCATGATGGTCCGACATTAACGATGGACTCTTGAAAAGGTGATAGTTTAAGCAGAGGTGGGATTACAGTGAGCAGTGAATGGCATCTCTACCTCAGTCAGAATTAAGGCCTTGTTTTTGTTTCACATAAACTGTCAACAAGTTATTAGCTCCTACAGTCTTTTTTTTGCACGGTGTGCTGGTGATCTCAATGGTTGGTTTGTGTGTAGTATAGGTTGTTTTTTTTACAGTGTGCTGGTGATCTCCGAGCTGGGTTTGTGTGTAGTCTAGGTTGTATTCTGTATAGTGTGCTGGAGCTGTCAGGGCTGGGTTTGTGTGAAGTCTAGGTTGTATTTTGTACAGTGTGCTGGAGTTATCAGTGCTGGGTTTGTGTGTAGTCTAGGTTGTATTTTGTACAGTGTGCTGGAGTTATCAGTGCTGGGTTTGTGTGTAGTCTAGGTTGTATTCTGTACAGTGTGCTGGAGCTGTCAGGGCTGGGTTTGTGTGTAGTCTAGGTTGTATTTTGTACAGTGTGCTGGAGCTGTCAGGGCTGGGTTTGTGTGTAGTCTAGGTTGTATTTTGTACAGTGTGCTGGGTTTGCGTGTAGTCTAGGTTGTATTTTGTACAGTGTGCTGGAGCTGTCAGGGCTGGGTTTGTGTGTAGTCTAGGTTGTATTTTGTACAGTGTGCTGGGTTTGTGTGTAGTCTAGGTTGTATTTTGTACAGTGTGCTGGAGCTGTCAGGGCTGGGTTTGTGTGTAGTCTAGGTTGTATTTTGTACAGTGTGCTGGGTTTGTGTGAAGTCTAGGTTGTATTTTGTACAGTGGGCTGGAGCTGTCAGGGCTGGGTTTGCGTGTAGTCTAGGTTGTATTTTGTACAGTGTGCTGGGTTTGTGTGAAGTCTAGGTTGTATTCTGTACAGTGTGCTGGAGCTGTCAGGGCTGGGTTTGCGTGTAGTCTAGGTTGTATTTTGTACAGTGTGCTGGGTTTGTGTGTAGTCTAGGTTGTATTTTGTACAGTGTGCTGGAGCTGTCAGGGCTGGGTTTGTGTGTAGTCTAGGTTGTATTTTGTACAGTGTGCTGGGTTTGTGTGTAGTCTAGGTTGTATTTTGTACAGTGTGCTGGAGCTGTCAGGGCTGGGTTTGTGTGTAGTCTAGGTTGTATTTTGTACAGTGTGCTGGGTTTGTGTGAAGTCTAGGTTGTATTTTGTACAGTGGGCTGGAGCTGTCAGGGCTGGGTTTGTGTGTAGTCTAGGTTGTATTTTGTACAGTGTGCTGGAGCTGTCAGGGCTGGGTTTGTGTGAAGTCTAGGTTGTATTTTGTACAGTGTGCTGGAGCTGTCAGGGCTGGGTTTGCGTGTAGTCTAGGTTGTATTTTGTACAGTGTGCTGGAGCTGTCAGGGCTGGGTTTGTGTGTAGTCTAGGTTGTATTTTGTACAGTGTGCTGGGTTTGTGTGTAGTCTAGGTTGTATTTTGTACAGTGTGCTGGAGCTGTCAGGGCTGGGTTTGTGTGTAGTCTAGGTTGTATTTTGTACAGTGTGCTGGAGCTGTCAGGGCTGGGTTTGCGTGTAGTCTAGGTCTTTTTGGGAAGACGAGGGGCCAGTATTTCACTTTGCGGTGGACCTGAGTGATCCAGAATGGCCTCCGATGTGCTGGGCAGGCGGCGTCCTCCCCCCGCTTCTGTCTCCCGGATATTTTTAGCTCTGTGGGGGGAAGAAGAGGAACGAGAGCCTTCAGCACGGACTAGCGCAGCCAATCAAGATCCTGCGCACAGACTAGCGTGGCCTCCCAGCCAATCAAGATCCTGCGCACACACGGGGCATTTTAATGGCTTTATCAGAGTCAAGTGCACCCTCGCGTCTGCCCTGGCGGGGGCGAACAGAGGAGGAGACGGGATGTTCTTAACCCCCACTACCCCCCCCCCCCCCCCCCCCCCCCCCCCCCCCCCCCCCTCGGCCGCCGACGTCCCAGGAACATTCTTACCCTGCGGACTATCAAGGCCGGAAAAACATTGTTTTTTATTTTTTAAAAACGTTCTGTTTTATTTTTTGGTTGATTGTAAGTGACGGGCAGTTCAAACAGGCCATCCAAGATGTTGGATATGGGGGTTTGTCTATTTTTATTGTCTAGATTTTTTTTTATAGCCGCAGGTTTGACAGGCCGACCTTGGTGTGTACCCATAAATGTCATATACAGTTCTGACTTATCAACCTATTTTAATGCTTTCTGTTTGGCACCACTCTTTCCATTTGTTAAAAAGAAAATTAGTTTTTTACACAATTGCTGTAGAATGCAATGTGCAGAAATCAATACGGTTTGATCAGAAAAGACAAATTTCGAGAGTGGAGCGTCACTGAAAAGACTGCTGTCAGTGGGAAAGACGACGTAAGCATCGATAATTAATATGAGAGAGAGAGAGAGTCAGAGAGATGCTGATTACGGCTGATTTGATACTTTATTGGTCTGAAAGGAGGTTTGTAGCTGCGCAGCGAGGGCGGTGTATTTTTAAACACAAAGGTTAGGCTGCAGGAGCCAAGCGTGAGTAACAGTTCCAATCAATACAGGGGTTTAAATTCTTTAGAGTGCGTTTTACAGACCTGCTGAGCCCAGTGACTGCAGGGGCCAACCAGCACGTCTGTTTGTGTCAACACTGAGAACTGAGCTGATGAACGAGTGTGTGTGTGTGTGTGTGTGTGTCTCTGTGTATGTGTATATGTCTGTCTGTGTTTTTGTGTGTGTGTTTATGTACGTTGAGTGTGTCTGAGTGGGCGAGTGTCTCTGTGTCTATATGTGTGTGTGTGTGCGTATGTGTGCATGTGTGTGTGTGTGTGTGTTTTAGGAGTACTGCCTATTCCACAGGCGTCACTAAGAGCTGGATAAAATGCTACAGTCTAGTCACCTCAGACCTGTGGAAAGCCACCTGCCTCAGGACCTCCCAGTGACGCAGTACTATTAATGTGACACGATGCAGCGCTGTTACACTCAGCTTAGCTGCCATCTTTACTGCAGGAAAGCAGGCCGTATATAATAACATTACATCAGGTCTCACTTAGCAGAGCTATTTACAGCACAGGAGAAACACAGGAGCTCTGATTACTGATGCAAGGGCCAGTGCGTACGGACGCAGCGTCCTTAATACACTAGTGCAAATTAGCCCAGCTATGGGACACGAGTGTGCTAATTGCATTAAATATTTAACAGGAGAGGAATTATTGTTCTTAATTTGAGCGTGATGGGCTGGGGGGCGTGGACGGGGGTGGGGGTGGTGGGGGGGTGGGGGGCCTCTGGATTCTGGCGACGTTTCTTTTGTGCCGTTCGTTATTTTGTGGAGCTCAGGGGTCGTAATTAGCTCCTAATTAACCCCGCACCTCCGCGGTACCTCTGCGTCTCCGCACCCTGAGATCACCCGACAGGCAGCCGGCCGGCCTGAGGGGCTGTCCGGGACCGCTGCGGTGAACGCGCCTGTCAGTCACAGGCGCGTGGGCGCGGGGAAGGGGGCGGGATCTGCGTTCGCGCGGACTTCCTGGACGGAAAGCTGGTCGGCGAAGCGTAGTGCACTGGGAGTTAGGCGTGTAATTCTGCGGACCGCGCTGATGTTCACACGTTCTCTATCCCTCACCGGGAGGGGGGGTGGGGTGGGTGGCGGGGGGGGGGGGCAGAGGCTGAGCACGACGCTGCACTCTCTGATATTTTTACTGGATGAGTGGAAATGAAAACATAGATGAGGAAGAGGAGGGGGAGGAGGAGGCAGTGCATGAGCTGGGAGATGAAATCAGTCGGAGCTGTGGGACCTGACACACACACACACACTAAGCACATACGCACACACACACACACACACACACTAAGCACATACGCACACACACACACACACACACACACACTAAGCACATACGCACGCACACACACACACACACACACACACTAAGCACATACGCACGCACACACACACACACACACGCACGCCTGCACACACACACACACACACTAAGCACATACGCACACACACACACATACACACGCACGCCTGCACACACACACACACACGCACTGTGATGGAGCTGAGTCCTCATGGGGTACAGGACGGCAGTGAAACTGCCCAGTTGGTGCGCTGTTGCTTTAAGGCTCTCAGAGCCAATGTCACCCACCGTGGAACTTATCTGCGCTCTCCAGAACCGATGGCGAAGGTTTGTGATGAGTGTTGCAGTGTGTGAATGTGGTTTAATTCCATAAATTCACATTTGAATTTCATTACGGTACAAGATGTCATCACCATTGTGCTCTGTGCTGATACGCTCGTGCTTTCTGATCGATGCTGCACCTTCAGCTCTCGTTCTGCTGAAGGTCTCGCAGATTCCTGGCCCAGGGAGCTGTGACTGTGTTTATGAATGCAAATAAAATATATCGTTTGGAGACTCGATAAGCGCCTTAGGATTCTCCATGCCGAAGGTCAAAGGTCGATCGTCATTGATTGTAGGAAAGTGGAATACTCGATGCCTTATGGAGGAGGTAGAATTAATTTTTTATGTGGAGGGTGGGGTCAATGATCCGCTTGTGGCTTGGTGTGTAATCTGTAATGCATTTGGTATTGCACGGTGCCAGGTTTATAAAATACCTGAACACCAAACTTCCTAAGTGATAGTTATGAGTCACAGCACACCTGTACAGATACAGACTGGTTGTGTCACCTTGTACATTTGCAGTCCTGGTGGGGGGGGGGTGAATATCACCCAATTTGATCATATTGGAGAGAGAAACCTGGACTTGTGCCAGTTGAGTTGACATGATCACCCCTCATGGTAAATGGACTGCATTTATATAGAGCTTTTATCCAAAGCACTTTACAATTGATGCCTCACCATTCACCCATTCACACACACACACACTCACACACACACCAACGGTGAAAGGCTGCCATGCAAGGTACCAGTCAGCTCGTTGGGAGCAATTAGGGGTTAGGGGACACTTCGACACGCCCAGGGTGGGGGATCGATCCGGCAACCCTCCTACTGCCAGACAATGCTCTTACCTCCTGAGCCCCTATAGGGGTGACCTTAGGAGTGAGTAGGACGTGAGACCAGGGTGTGCTGTGAGGTGATTGGCTCTTCATTCCCAAATTGTGCCCCATGGAATTATGCACATTAGATATGAATCTAAACCCCTGCAAAGCATCTCTGCCGGGCCAAATCTGAGCAATGTAACAAATACCATTTCTTTGGTTTCTCTAACTTGGTTTATTCATGAAGCAGTAGTCCATGCATATTTCAGGGTGCAGCCCTTTTCTGAATGCGCAGTGATTGGTGGTGACGGTTTCCTCCCGCTGTCAGCATGCTTTGTACTTGATGCGTTCTTCCGAAAACCAGGAATGAGGAACCAGGAAGGGGCGTTCTGTCCCTCTGTTTTACTGTGTGACCTCGGGGTCGTTGTCTTTTCTCTGAAGAATTGATTTCTTTCGCTGAAGGACTGAAGAGCGACGCGTGTGAGGCCTTCTGGGACGGGCGCTTAGCGCCGCTGAGGTCGTACGAGCTGAGTGAGGTACACGCACCGCCCTCATTATAAAACACCATTACGAGCTGAGTGAGGTACACGCACCGCCCTCATTATAAAACACCATTACGAGCTGAGTGAGGTACACGCACGGCCCTCATTATAAAACACCATTACGAGCTGAGTGAGGTACACGCACCGCCCTCATTATAAAACACCATTACGAGCTGAGTGAGGTACACGCACCGCCCTCATTATAAAACACCATTACGAGCTGAGTGAGGTACACGCACCGCCCTCATTATAAAACACCATTACGAGCTGAGTGAGGTACACGCACCGCCCTCATTATAAAACACCATTACGAGCTGAGTGAGGTACACGCACCGCCCTCATTATAAAACACCACCCTCACGTCCTCATCGCCGCGTTGTTCCACAAGCACAGCGGTCTTCCCTGTGCTGCATACGCACAGTCCTCAGGGCTGTCACTCCTGTGCTCCATACGCACAGTCCTCAGAGCTGTCACGCCTGTGCCCCTGTGCTCCATACGCACAGTCCTCAGGGCTGTCACGCCTGTGCCCCTGTGCTCCATATGCACAGTCCTCAGGGCTGTGACCCCTGTGCTCCATACGCACAGTCCTCAGGGCTGTGCCCCTGTGCTCCATACGCACAGTCCTCAGGGCTGTGCCCCTGTGCTCCATATGCACAGTCCTCAGGGCTGTCACGTCTGTGCTGCATACGCACAACCCCTGTGTTCCATACGCACAGTCCTCAGGGCTGTGACCCCTGTGCTCCATACGCACAGTCCTCAGGGCTGTGCCCCTGTGTTCCATACGCACAGTCCTCAGGGCTGTGCCCCTGTGCTCCATATGCACAGTCCTCAGGGCTGTGACCCCTGTGCTGCATACGCACAGTCCTCAGGGCTGTGACCCCTGTGCTCCATACGCACAGTCCTCAGGGCTGTGACCCCTGTGCTCCATACGCACAGTCCTCAGGGCTGTGCCCCTGTGCTCCATATGCACAGTCCTCAGGGCTGTCACGCCTGTGCTGCATACGCACAACCCATGTGTTCCATACGCACAGTCCTCAGGGCTGTGACCCCTGTGCTCCATACGCACAGTCCTCAGGGCTGTGCCCCTGTGTTCCATACGCACAGTCCTCAGGGCTGTGACCCCTGTGCTCCATACGCACAGTCCTCACGCCTGTGCCCCTGTGCTCCATACGCACAGTCCTCAGGGCTGTCACGCCTGTGCCCCTGTGCTCCATATGCACAGTCCTCAGGGCTGTCACGCCTGTGCTCCTGTGCTCCATATGCACAGTCCTCAGGGCTGTCGCGCCTGTGCCCCTGTGCTCCATATGCACAGTCCTCAGGGCTGTCACGCCTGTGCTGCATACACAGTCCTCAGGCCTAAGTAACACTGCTGCCTGAGTCTGAGCACCCCAGCCTGGGAGACTGATCACCCTGTGCAGGCTGGGCCAAGGTTAGAGCCTCACCTGTGTCACCTGTGTCACCTGTGAAACCAGTCACCTGTGTTATCAATCACCTGTGTCACCTGCTTCACTATTCATATTTGTTACCTGTCACCTGTGTTACTTGTGTCACCAACCACCTGTGTCATGGCTCATCTGTGTTGCCTGTGTCACCTGTGCCCAGGTGTCCACAGTGTGAGTTGTGCAGTGCAGGGATTCTCAGGTCACAGTATGTATTACACAGATAGTATACTTAAGAGATATTGTCCTGCAGTACTGGTTAATTTCAGAAATTGTGTGCTTCAGCTGTAGTGTACTAAAATAAATTTAACAGAATTTAGTACACCCCAAGTGCAATTATATCAACTTTAATTATATTTAATGAATGTGTGCTGAAGTATACTGTTTTTCCACTTGACTGTTCTAACATGTAATTGCAGTGAAATATTGAAAAGGGGAAAAAAAACAGGGGGAAAAAATGGTGACTATAAATATATCCTTACATTTATCTGGCTCTCGCAAAACTTTCCACCAAAACCATCCCCAGATTTAATTGACTAAATAAATGTTCTCTCCCTCTCCACCTTTGCTAATGTGTGGTGAGCGTTTCTGGCTGCAAAATGGCTGCCGTGCATCACCCAGGTGGGTGCTACACATTGGTGGTGGTGGGTGAGGTGAGTTCCCCTTCATCACTGTAAAGCACTTTGAGCGTTCGGAGAAGTGCTGTGTGAATGTAAGGGTATATATAAAGCGGTCGGGGGAGAATTGCCTGCTGTCTGTCTGAATGTAAGGGTATATATAAAGCGGTCGGGGGAGATTTGCCTGCTGTCTGTCTGAATGCTAACTGCAGTGCGCTAATCTTCCGGGCCAAACCTACACCCGTAGTTAGGAGCTGTAAACAGATGAGAAAGGAAGCTGTTGTCTCTCTTAACCTTTTGGGAGGGAAGGCTAATTGCGCGAGCGGCTTCCCTGCGCTTTTGGGGCGAGCGAAGCTCTGTACGGGTCAGTCTCCCCGCTCATGTTCCTGGCCCCGGGTCTCCCCCCCCCTTCCCCCTTCCTCAGTCCTGTCTCCGCAGCGCTGCTAATTACCCCCTGACTCACTGGATTCGGAGGGCTGGAAATGCATTATTCAGCGGCTGCGTCAGGGAGCAGATCCTCAGAAATAAAGGGCTGTGATTGACAGGCCTGGTTATCGCTGCGCGAGGCTTTTGTTGTTATCGTTGTTATTATTTTTATTTTTGTTTTGAGCATTGTAATGAGGTTTCTTTGTGGTTCATTTGCAACGGCACTTGCAGTCCTCCATCAGAGCTCTGTGCCGTGCTGTTAATATAAGATGTTGTATAAGAGCCTGGATCTAGCCTACGGAGAGGGGGGGGGGGACACTCAAAATTTCACATTAGAAAAACAACCTCAGACTTAACTGAAACATTTCACTGAACCCTGAAGGAGAACATTGAACAAGGCTTATCAAAAATTGTTTTTTATTTTTTTAAATTTATTTTATGAAATTGGGCTGGTTCGTGGTGTGAAAATAAAGGAAAAAATGAAGGAAAGATTTCTGGTCGAATCAGGTCACCATTAGCATGCAGCAGAGATGCTGAAATTCAAAAGAAGATTTGATTCTCCCTCATAACTCTGTTCCTGTGATGTTGGAGCACCGGGCCCAATCAGAAGAGACCGACAGAGATCGTCTCCACGCCTCCAAACCCGTCTCTGCTAACAGCCCTCTGAAAATTAATTTAACACTTTTATTTATTTATTTATTTATTTATTACGCTTGCGAAAATTGCTGCTGTTTCCAGAGATGTCCCCAGGGGAGGGAGAGAGTCCAGGAGGATATGAAATGAGTCACAACTAGGAATGCATGATAATATGGAGGGGGGGGGGGGGGAAAGGCTGGGGGGGGGTCATGCCAATACCAGACCGTGGGGCCCATCCATGCACTAGAACAGTGCCCTAACAGATACCAGACCATGGAGTCCATCCATGCACTAGAACAGTGCCCTAACAGATACCAGACCATGGAGTCCATCCATGCACTAGAACAGTGCCCTAACAGATACCAGACCATGGAGTCCATCCATGCACTAGAACAGTGCCCTAACAGATACCAGACCATGGAGTCCATCCATGCACTAGAACAGTGCCCTAACAGATACCAGACCATGGAGTCCATCCATGCACTAGAACAGAGCCTTAACAGATACCAGACCACGGAGTCCATCCATGCACTAGAACAGAGCCTTAACAGATACCAGACCATGGAGTCCATCCATGCACTAGAACAGAGCCTTAACAGATACCAGACCATAGAGCACATCCATGCACTAGAACAGAGCCTTAACAGATACCAGACCATAGAGCACATCCATCCACTAGAACAGAGCCTTAACAGATACCAGACCATAGAGCACATCCACGTACTAGAACAGAGCCTTAACAGATACCAGACCATGGAGTCCATCCATGCACTAGAACAGTGCCTTAACAGATACCAGATCATAGAGTCCATCCATGCACTAGAACAGTGCCTTAACAGATACCAGACCATAGAGTCCATCCATGTACTAGAACAGTGTCTTAACAGATACCAGACCATAGAGCACATCCACGTACTAGAACAGAGCCTTAACAGATACCAGATCATAGAGTCCATCCATGCACTAGAACAGTGCCTTAACAGATACCAGATCATAGAGTCCATCCATGCACTAGAACAGAGCCTTAACAGATACCAGACCATGGAGTCCATCCATGCACTAGAACAGAGCCTTAACAGATACCAGACCATGGGGCCCATCCATGCAGAAGAATATTGAAATACAGCCAGGCTAGACCAGACTAGAGACTGGACTCCTAGATCATCAGTATCAGAAAGATAATTTAGTAAAAGAAATCCAAATACAACATCCTATTACATTTTTTATCCGCTCTGTGAGCGCTTGCCGCTCGTTTTTTTTTGTTTTTTTTCTTTTGCTGTGCTTTTTCTTCATTTCCTTTTTCATAATAGAGAGATAAGAGCAACACGCACCTCCCGCTGTTTCATGAATGTTAAATCAAGCCCCCGGGGGGGATGGGGGGGGGGGGGGAGGCATGCTTCCAACATCATAACATAAAGAGCGGCGTGTCTGCGTTCTGTTCTCGCCTCCGTTTGAAGTAGCATTTCAATTATTTCTCTCTCTCTCTCTCTCTCTCTCTCTCTTCTTACAGCCTCACAGAGGCCTGACAGCGGGGACCGGCGTTAAAGGTACGGTCTCTCTGCTCCTCGTAAAATCACAGGAAATGGCTTCATTTTCAGACGCAGGCGCCGCTCTGGGAGCGATCAGCCGGAGCGATCAGCCGGAGCGATCAGCCACAGCGTCGCGCTCGTTCCCCGGCTGAATTCTCTCTGCGGCGGCCGGCCGGAAAGCTGTCCTGCAGTACGGCCGAGAGACGGAGCCCAGCTGGTTTTTTAAAAAATGGACTCCAGGTCCAGGAAATCGCTCACGCCATCATTGTCGGCGTCCTGCCCTTCGGTGTGTGTGGAGATGGCTCCCGGTGCAATGACATCGACCGCCAGCGTCCCCTGGCTCTTTAAACCGACCAACCACGCGGGAGGGGGGTCTATGAGCGCTGATACTAGCACTGTTCAGTCATTGGCTCGTTCGCACCGCTGCTTGTCTGGGTTAGATCTGGGGGACGTCGACTTTCCTGGTGTAAAGGAACAGTAGAATGGAGTGTAGCAGAAATGCCATAAGGGATTGATCACAGCAGATAAAATCGGTTAGGCATGTTACAGTTGAGGTGATAGCTAACAGGAATAATAGAAGACCGAATGGTTTCGTTCAATACAGTGCAGTCTGGAGGAGCCGGGTGATGGATCTGGAGCTCCAGGCTGCGTCAAGGCATGGGCAGGGCAGGAACAGGGCTGAAGCGATCCACAGCCAATCAAGTCTTGTTCTGCTTGTGGTTGATATACTCAGTCTGTCCGATTCCCTGGCCGTCTGAGAATGGTGGTGCTGTTCTTTGCCTCGGTGATAGATGGCTGGTTGCCCCTTCTCTTCCTGAACTTTGTCTGACAAAGGCCTGCCAGGTCAGTTTTCGCAAGGAAACCAAAATCGTGACCTCATTGGCTTACTCTGATCCTTGCTGTCACGGGTACTGAAGTAAAGCACGTTTTATGGATTTTTTATTTCTTTTTTTGATGGCGATGAGGGCAAGTGAGTGTCATCACAGGAGAAAGGCCGAGCTCTTTTCCCCCAGAATCTTCTGGAATCCACTCTGTCCCAGGAACAGAGGGAGAGACGAGGAGAGGAGAGAAGCGGGGGAGGAGAGAGGAGGGAAGTGGGGGAGGAGAGAGGAGGGAAGCGGGGGAGGAGAGAGGAGGGAAGCGGGGGGGGGCCTACGTCCTTCTCCTCGGCTCGGTGTGGCTGTGGTCCTCGTCTGGGCCGCCGGCTCAGCTCAGACACCGCACTCACAGCCGCCTGCAGTCTCCCCTCTCAGCTCTGAGCCAACAGCACAGCTCAGACACCGCACTCACAGCTGCCTGCAGTCTCCCCTCTCAGCTCTGAGCCAACAGCACAGCTCAGACATGCACTCACAGCCGCCTGCAGTCCCCCCTCTCAGCGGCAGATTGCCGTCTCTTCCTCTCTCTTCTGAAGAGATTGGTTTTGGCACTGCATTCCTGAAGGGTTATACAACCCAGCCCCCCCCATCCCCCCTGCTCTCACCCCCCCCCCTCCCCACCCCCACGCCCTTTCGTTTTGCTCAGATACTGTTCGTGTAATTTAAATGAAGGAAGTACAAATAGGGATCATTTTATTATTCATTTCAGGGTGTCATAGAAATAAGAAACAAGGGTCTCGGGCTAATTAGAGTAAAATGGAATTTAATTTACCTTATTGGTCCCCGTTTGTGAATTCATCAGAAGGTTACAGAAGGTCAGGAGTGGTGGAGCTCTGCGAGCTGCTCCTGCCTCCGCGGTCTCAGAGGCATTGAGTAGCTTTCGCTGTTTTTCGCTGTGACTCAGAGACGGTGTTTCCAGCCCTTAATGGCTTCTTCCGTCAGGGCTGTAATATCGGACTGCGATCCGGGGACCTTCACCTCAAACGCCATTTGTGTCTCTCTAGAGCGAAACCACGTTTCCCTTGAAATCGTCTACCTTGCCAAACAGACCCAAATAAAAATGATAAACATTTTGCGGTACTGTTTGTTCTGTAGATACTGCAGAGCAGTCCACAGAGCGAGGTAAAGGTTGCCGGTGTTTTGTTTTGGCATTGTTCAGTCTCTCTGCTTCTGTCCAACGAGGCGGATTTCCAAGCCCTGCTCTCAGCACAGCTGGGGTCTTTCGCAGGAGAACTCCAGGATCCAGAAGCTTCTGAACTCGCCGTACATCAGAAGGGTTCCTGATCTGAATGTTGAGTTGTGGGTATTGTAGTTTTTTTTGTAAAGGCTGTGAGTTCTCGGGGGGGGGGAGGGAGGTAACGGACGGCCTCTCGGTTACGCTCTCTCCTGCACATGTGCGGACATTTTAACGTGTCGGGGACGAGAGCGGCCTAAACTCGACCCGACCCGGCGAGCAAGCGAGGCCTGGTGACATCACGCGGGCGAGCGAGGCCTGGTGACATCACGCGGGCGAGCGAGGCCTGGTGACATCACGCGGGCGAGCGGATCGAGCCGAAACGGACTCGTCGTTCGCTGCTCTCCTGTCAGCGTCCAGCGGACGCCGGCCTTGCGCCCCCGGGCCACTGAAATGCTGCGAAATGTCAGACGATGTCGTCTGACTCACCCTAAATCACGAGACGCAGCGTCGTGTGAACGTTCGTTCTGGCTGCTCGGGGGGCGTCTGACAGACAGCGCGGCGATGTTCCACGTGTGTCGAACAGACGCGTTCATGCTCAGAATACTGAAAAACTGTTCCGAGTTATCGTGAGATTTCAGACTAGCAGCCATCGTGTGTCATGGCTGTCTGTCTGAGGTTTGTTATCTCTGTTGTTACTTTGAGTTTTAAGTGTAAAGAAAACCCCTCTGTTTCTGACGGGTTCTTACATCCCTTTGAAGCCTTGATTTAAAAAAAAAAAAATTTAAAAAAAAGAACAAACCTTTGGGGATGTGAGTAAACAAAGAAAAGCGTATTTTTTTGGCCTAAATCTGAGGCGTTAATTTATGCGGCTGAGAATGACCTGATTTCTGCACCTTTTTATTATTTTCAAAGGTATGCAAATTCCCACGGAACACTCCGAATCACAGCAGCCAATGGAAGCTCCGGAATGTCTCCCATCCCACGCTTTGAATCCAGATGAAGTTCTGAGGTCACAGCTACTTGTGTAACTTCAGTCACAACTCTGCAGTGCTGGAGATGTTTTTTTTCTGGCTGAATCTTTGATTGAAATGATTTATGGGAAATTGATGTGAAATTAACGGCGTCTGAACTTCAAGGTGGGACAAGCTGCTCAGGTAGCCGAGTATGGTAATGAACCACAGCTGCATTTACCTACAGCGGGGGGGCGGGATGGGGGTGGAGGTGAGAGAGAGAGAGGGAGAAGAGAGAGAGAGAGGGGAGGGAGAGAGACAGAGGGAGTGGAGAGTGAAGAGTGAGAGACGGAGTGAGAGAGAGAGAGACGGAGAGAGAGAGAGAGGGGAGAGAGTGTGCGCGAGGGGGAAGAGAGAGAGACAGGGGAGGGAGAGAGATGGAAGGAGTGGAGAGTAAAGAGTGAGAGGAAGAGAAGGAGTGGGGGAGGACAGAGAGAGAGTGGGAACAGCAGAAGACTCAGTCTGCCCTCTTCCTGCAACTCTATCGATCTGATCGATGTAAATCCTCAGGCTACTATGCGTGCGAATACAACACATGCACACGCTAACACACACACACACACACACACACACACACACTCGCATACACACACCTACACACCCACACACACACACACACACACACACACACACACACCTACACCTAAAAACTCTCACACACACACACACACACACACACGCTCACGCTCACACACACACACACACACACACACACACCTACACCTAAAAACTCACACACACACACACACACACACCTACACACCCACACACACACACACACACACACACACACACCTAAAAACTCACACACGCTAACACACACACCTACACACCCACACACACACACACACACACACACACACCTAAAAACTCACACACACACACACACACACACACACACACACACACACACACACACACACACACACACACACACACTCGCATACACACACCTACACACACACACACACACACTCGCATACACACACCTACACACCCACACACGCTCACGCTCACACACACACACACACACACACACACACACACACACACCTACACCTAAAAACTCACACACACACACACACCATACACACACACTCACACACACACACACTCGCATACACACACCTACACACCCACACACCTACACCTAAAAACTCACACACACACACTCACACACACACACACACACCTACACACCCACCCACACACACACACACACACACACACACACACCTACACCTAAAAACTCACACACACACACACACACACCATACACACACACACACCATACACACACACACACACACCATACACACACACTCACCTACACACACTCACACTCAAACACACATCTACAGGGCGTGCTGAGCACAGGGTCCTTGCAGTGCCGGTGTAACGTCTAATTAAATTCCACTTCGCCGTGCCGCGTCTGGGAATTGAGTTAGCTCCTGAATAATCCAGATGAATCCGTGCGTCAGTGTAATAGCCTGTGATTAGATTGCTGGTTCTCCCCTTGCACTCCTGTCCTGCGTGTGTTTTATTTAGATCCCCCCCCCCCTCCCCCTCCCCCAGTATGTAAATATTCTGCCTCTTACCCTGGGGCTGTTAGCACTAACCTCGTTACTCCCCCCCACTCGGGTACGAGAGACGGGGGGGAACCCCAGAACTTCTCCCCAGTCCGGTTTTTAAAATAAATCTGAGCAGCGGAGTTCAGGCGTGGATTATTCACACAGCCACATTACTGGGGTCTGTCCCGGCTGTTAATGTCCTCCTCCCGTTAAAGGGGGGGGGTGGGGGGGGGTGTTAAAGGTTGAGTAGGAGAGAGATCTGAGGCACTGCACTGCATAGCAATGTGAGACCAGTTAATGAGACCGGGCTGTGAAACGGGACTGGGCGGTCAGGGTGCTGCAGCGAATAGCGCTGTCACCTTCACAGCAAGAAGCTCCCGAAGTGTGTGGTGTGTGTGTGTGTGTGTGTGTGTCCTCCCCGTGTTCGTGTGGGTTTCCTCCGGGCACTCCGGGCACTCCTGCCCAACCCCCCCGCTCCCTCCCCCTCCACACACAGTCCAGACACATGCAGGTGAGGCTAATTGGAGACCCTGTAGGTGTGTGAGTAATGGTGTGCGGGCCCTGCTGTGGACTGGCGATTTGTCAAGGGTGTATTCCTGCCTCTCGCCCAGTGCATGCTGGGATGGGCTCCAGACCCCCCTGTGACCCTGATCAGGCATAAGCAGGTTAGATAATGGATGGATGGGTGGTGAACCAACCTCGTCCTGTAACCGAAGTGATCATGGGTTCAGTTCCCAGTTTAGCTGAATTAGCTCAGCCACTATCAAGAAAATTAGTCATCCTCAAATGAGCTAATTAACTTGCTTCAGCTGAATTACTTCAGTAAGTATCTAACCTGTATAAATGAATGTAAAACATATAAAATAAAAAAAAGCCTGCGGTTGCCGGTTCAAGTCCCAGGTGGGCTGCTGCTGTGGAATCCCAGAGCAGCGATGCTTAGTCTGGATTTTATTCACTGTGTGCTCAGCTGTATAGCTGGATAGCAGCTGATTAATTGTGCTTGCCAAATGTCTAAATAAAAATGCAATGGCTGATTTATACTCGCTGAACTCTGGCAGGACAAAGCCAATCGTCTCTCTCCACTGCACACAGTACCTGCTGCTGACGTAAACCAAGCCCAGACGCGGGGTTCATCATTTAAAAATAACAATGTATTTACAAATTATTTTTAAAAGCTCTACTGTGTAGGGCCCTCTGACTTGCTGGCGCACAGATAGTGTAGCAGTGCTGCTGAGCAGAAAACACTGCTGGCTGAGTTATGTTGGTTTCAGGGAGGGGGGAAAAAAGCACTTTAAATTCCATCACTTTGCAAAGCAGCCATTGTAAAGGAATGCAGTTCTCCAGAGGTTGCGCTTGATCACATTTAAACGTTGGCGCATTTTTTTGGCAGTTTCTTTTACGCGAGTAACTCTTAGCATCTCAAGGCAGTATTCGACGGGGGGTGGGGGGGGGGGGAGGGGGGGGTCCTCTGTCTGGCTCAGGGTGGGGGGGGGGGGGGGGGGTCCTCTGTCTGGCTCAGGGGGGGGGGGTTTAATGACCCACACGGTCAATCAGTCAGTTTTCACGCTGATCATTGAACGGCAGCTAGGTGGCGGTCTTGAGTCGACGGTTATGGAAGTTAGGGTGGGTGCTGGGGGACGATGGTCATGGGTTGTTATCTGTTCCCGCCCCCCCTTCCTGAGCCCCTCCTGCCCTGCCCCCCTGCCCACCCCCCCATCCCGCTGTGCGCTCAGGGGGGGGTTTATTTCCTGCGGATCGCCCGCTCGTACCCGAGTGAAGGCTGAGCCTGCGGGAGGTTCTGCTCGGTGCTGGGAGGGTGTTTGCAGGAAGTGGACTCATCGTTCTTCAGTATAAAGGGTACCCAGCATGGGAGTGGTATAAAAAAAATCTGACTGTGCGTTATTGAGGTGTGCGAACTCACTGGTGTGCTTCCCCTGCTTGGTGTCAGTGTTTGTGTTCTTGTTCCTGCAGTTCTGAAGTGCTGTATGTATATTTGCTTTCCTGTAGACAACTGGCAATGTTTTTGTCTTGTTCTACATAAGAACGTATGCCGAACAGATAAAAAATAGCTCCTTTGAAGAATCAAGCTTACGTTTGTCTCCTGGTAGATATACCTATGGTTCAGTGACACTAGAGAAAAGACAGCTCTCTGTGCCTGTCGGTTATTCCAGCTTTTCATTGAAAGAAAGGTTTTGAGTGTTTTTGAAAATGGGTGTTAAAATGATGTAATCCTGGCTGCTGGGCTGCATGGTTTTAAGGAAGCCATTTTAAAATCATTAGGGAGCCATTGACTGGAGGTGTGAGGGACACTATTGTGTTTTTTGATTTTATTATTATTCTTTTATAGATTTTTATAGCTTTACCCAAATTGCCTGGTCATTTTTTTCTTTACAAAACTTGGCACATTGATAGGGTGTTCCTCAAAACAGCGATTGTGTGATTTTGGCCTTGATTGGCCACTTGGTGGTTCTACAGAGTACGGTTGAAAATGCAAACTTTGACAGGCCATAATGTCCCATCACAGGACACACACATCATTCGCTCACACACTCACATACCTAGGGGCAATTTCGAGTCTCCAATTAACCTAACCTGCATGTCTTTGGACTGTGGGAGGATAACCGGAGTACCCAGAGGAAAGCCACACAGACACAGGAACAGCATTCAAACTCCACTCTGGGCTGGGACCTTCTTGCTGTGAGGCAGCAGCACTAGCCCACTGCACCACCATGCCGCCACGAAACCAAATGTTGACATCTGAAATCAGCAATAAATTCAGTACTTACACGTGTTAGCACTGGCAGTTGGGTGTTTTGTGGCTTTGAGTGCTTGGACCCCTTAATCACTGCTTGCAGCTATATACGTATTGCGTTTACATGTGCGCAGGAGGGGGCCGTGCTTTTGCGTGATGAATGTGGTGCCGGTGGGACATGCTTGGGCTGAGACACGCTCAGTTTCATGTTTTAAACACTGCAGCTTGATGAGCTGCCAGATCATTTGAGCTGCTTCCATTAAATCCACCGAGCGCTCGAAGCCAATGAATCTGCACTGATGCCAGGCTTCATACAATATGCTGGATTTATAGATTTAGGCATTCTTGTGATTTTTATTGGGTCATAATTTGAGATCTAGATAGACCTGTTCTGTGAGCAAAATTGAGAAGGGGTAGCCAAATTGTTATGGAGGAAGTTTTTTTTTTTGCGGTTTTTATGCTAACGTAATAAACAGTGGCAGTAGAAGACCGCGTGGATAAGTGTTTAGGACAGCCTGTCCTTCACTCAGTGCATCAGTGGCTCTGTTAATATTTTTAGGATCAACATGACCGTCGGATGAATTGCATAATTCTGTGGCTGCTGTGGAGATGAACGCATCCCCGCTAGCAGTCGGTTTGGTCTGTGCCAGCGCGGGGTGGGTCAGGTGCTGCGGGGAAGTGAGGGAGCTGGCCTGTGAAAATAACCCTGCTGAACCGCCCCGGTGCAGATGCTGAGGGGGTAATAAACAAGCCCCGCTGCTCTCTGATACCCCCCTGCCCCCCCCCCCCCCTCCACCCCCACCCCAGACTCTGTTTAGTCAACAGGGACATGCAGGCTGGATTCAAGCTGCTCATTAAAACGACAGCTTACCAGCCGCCTGAGCCAACTGGCACGGTCATACTGTTCCTGGATCAACTGCCTCTCTCTCCCTCCATCTCTCCGTCCTTCTCTCTCCCTCCTTCTCTCTCCCTCCTGCATTCTCTCTCTCCCTCCATCTCTCCATCCTTCTCTCTCCCTCCATCTCTCCCTCCTCTCTCCTCCCTGCTCTCTCCCTCTCTCTCCCTCGTCTCTCCCTCCTCTCTCCTTCCTGCTCTCTCTCCCTCTCCTTCCCGCTCTCTCTCCCGCTCTCTCTCCCTCCATCTCTCCCTCCTCTCTCCTTCCTGCTCTCTCTCCCTCTCCTTCTCTCTCCTTCCTGCATTCTCTCCCCTCTCTCCTTCCCGCTCTCTCCCTCCACCTCCACCTCCTTCTCTCTCTCTCTTTCTCACATTCGTGAGTCCATCCTTTCTCTCATGCAGCAGATAAAGGGATTGGGTTGCAGCCCTTAAACACGACAGCGAAAATCACACAGATTATTGCGAGTCTTTCTTTTAACTCATAAAAGTGAATCTCAAATGTGCAAACTTGCCTTTTTAGTTTGTGAAGAGGACAAATAGCTAAATCTGATTAATTACAAAAACTACAAATCTTGAATATCTCTCAGATCTCATGCTCATATTCTAAGTAGTGTAGTTCTTCCTGAGTGTGAAATGCATGCTTTAATATGATACTGTTTGTGGAAGAATGACTGACATGTGAGCTGTAGAGAAAGCTCCACTCATATTTATGTTTACATTTGTGAGTGTTTTCCTCACTGAAGGGATTATCAGGAGGCTTTTGGCTGCACTTACAGGCCTTTCAGTATCCGGCCCTTCAATAAATTATTCATTGATTATGTTTGAGCAGATCTTGGTGAGCTACGGTTCATCTCGCTGGCAGTGTTTAAGAGTGTTTTAATAAGACTCGAGACTGTGTCTCGCTGGCCGTGTTTAAGAGTGTTTTAATAAGACTCGAGACCGTGTCTTGCTGGCCGTGTTTAAGAGTGTTTTAATAAGACTCGAGACTGTGTCTCGCTGGCAGTGTTTAAGAGTGTTTTAATAAGACTCGAGACTGTGTCTCGCTGGCAGTGTTTAAGAGTGTTTTAATAAGACTCGAGACCGTGTCTTGCTGGCCGTGTTTAAGAGTGTTTTAATAAGACTCGAGACCGTGTCTTGCTGGCAGTGTTTAAGAGTGTTTTAATAAGACTCGAGACTGTGTCTTGCTGGCAGTGTTTAAGAGTGTTTTAATAAGACTCGAGACTGTGTCTTGCTGGCAGTGTTTAAGAGTGTTTTAATAAGACTCGAGACCGTGTCTTGCTGGCCGTGTTTAAGAGTGTTTTAATAAGACTCGAGACCGTGTCTTGCTGGCAGTGTTTAAGAGTGTTTTAATAAGACTCGAGACTGTGTCTTGCTGGCAGTGTTTAAGAGTGTTTTAATAAGACTCGAGACTGTGTCTTGCTGGCAGTGTTTAAGAGTGTTTTAATAAGACTCGAGACTGTGTCTTGCTGGCCGTGTTTAAGAGTGTTTTAATAAGACTCGAGACTGTGTCTTGCTGGCCGTGTTTAAGAGTGTTTTAATAAGACTCGAGACCGTGTCTCGCTGGCAGTGTTTAAGAGTGTTTTAATAAGACTCGAGACCGTGTCTGGCTGGCAGTGTTTAAGAGTGTTTTAATAAGACTCGAGACCGTGTCTCGCTGGCAGTGTTTAAGAGTGTTTTAATAAGACTCGAGACCGTGTCTTGCTGGCCGTGTTTAAGAGTGTTTTAGTAAGACTCGAGACTGTGTCTCGCTGGCAGTGTTTAAGAGTGTTTTAATAAGACTCGAGACTGTGTCTTGCTGGCAGTGTTTAAGAGTGTTTTAATAAGACTCGAGACCGTGTCTTGCTGGCAGTGTTTAAGAGTGTTTTAATAAGACTCGAGACTGTGTCTTGCTGGCAGTGTTTAGGAGTGTTTTAATAAGACTCGAGACTGTGTCTTGCTGGCAGTGTTTGAGAGTGTTTTAATAAGACTCGAGACTGTGTCTTGCTGGCAGTGTTTAAGAGTGTTTTAATAAGACTCGAGACTGTGACTCGCTGGCAGTGTTTGAGAGTGTTTTAATAAGACTCGAGACTGTGTCTTGCTGGCAGTGTTTGAGAGTGTTTTAATAAGACTCGAGACTGTGTCTTGCTGGCAGTGTTTAAGAGTGTTTTAATAAGACTCGAGACTGTGTCTTGCTGGCAGTGTTTAAGAGTGTTTTAATAAGACTCGAGACTGTGTCTTGCTGGCAGTGTTTAAGAGTGTTTTAATAAGACTCGAGACTGTGTCTTGCTGGCAGTGTTTAAGAGTGTTTTAATAAGACTCGAGACTGTGTCTTGCTGGCAGTGTTTAAGAGTGTTTTAATAAGACTCGAGACTGTGTCTTGCTGGCAGTGTTTAAGAGTGTTTTAATAAGACTCGAGACTGTGTCTTGCTGGCAGTGTTTAAGAGTGTTTTAATAAGACTCGAGACTGTGTCTTGCTGGCAGTGTTTAAGAGTGTTTTAATAAGACTCGAGACTGTGTCTTGCTGGCAGTGTTTAAGAGTGTTTTAATAAGACTCGAGACTGTGTCTTGCTGGCAGTGTTTAAGAGTGTTTTAATAAGACTCGAGACTGTGTCTTGCTGGCAGTGTTTAAGAGTGTTTTAATAAGACTCGAGACTGTGTCTTGCTGGCAGTGTTTAAGAGTGTTTTAATAAGACTCGAGACTGTGTCTTGCTGGCAGTGTTTAAGAGTGTTTTAATAAGACTCGAGACTGTGTCTTGCTGGCCGTGTTTAAGAGTGTTTTAGTAAGACTCGAGACTGTGTCTTGCTGGCCGTGTTTAAGAGTGTTTTAATAAGACTCGAGACTGTGTCTTGCTGGCAGTGTTTAAGAGTGTTTTAGTAAGACTCGAGACTGTGTCTTGCTGGCAGTGTTTAAGAGTGTTTTAATAAGACTCGAGACTGTGTCTCGCTGGCAGTGTTTAAGAGTGTTTTAATAAGACTCGAGACCGTGTCTTGCTGGCAGTGTTTAAGAGTGTTTTAATAAGACTCGAGACTGTGTCTTGCTGGCAGTGTTTAAGAGTGTTTTAATAAGACTCGAGACTGTGTCTTGCTGGCAGTGTTTAAGAGTGTTTTAATAAGACTCGAGACTGTGTCTGGCTGGCCGTGTTTAAGAGTGTTTTAATAAGACTCGAGACTGCGTCTGGCTGGCAGTGTGTAAGAGTGTTTTAATAAGACTCGAGACTGTGTCTCGCTGGCAGAGTTTAAGAGTGTTTTAGTAAGACTCGAGACTGTGTCTTGCTGGCAGTGTTTAAGAGTGTTTTAATAAGACTCGAGACCGTGTCTTGCTGGCAGTGTTTAAGAGTGTTTTAATAAGACTCGAGACCGTGTCTTGCTGGCCGTGTTTAAGAGTGTTTTAATAAGACTCGAGACTGTGTCTCGCTGGCAGAGTTTAAGAGTGTTTTAATAAGACTCGAGACCGTGTCTGGCTGCACATTTCCTCCCCGTTCCTCTTATCTGCCCCGTCAGTGGGCTGTCAGTGATGGATGTGCTTCCTGTTGAATTTCTCCAGCGCAGTTAAACGTTGGCGCATTTGGCGGAGTTCAGTCCGATTCGCTCGCTCAGTTTTTGAAGCGAGCGTCCGTGTGACTGATTCTGAGATTGGGTGTTTTTTTTGTTTTTTTTTGTGTGTTCGCAATTCTGGAGCCTTGAATATCCCCACTTGACCGGAACGTTGCCTCGCCCTACATCACCGCCCCCCCCCCCCCTTTTTCGGATGTTGTGCCGTCATCCTGAAACGTGGCCTGTATGACATCACCGGCTGTGTGATGTCATCGGCTGTGCTGCCGAGGAGCCTTCTGACCTCACTTCCTGCTCTTTCTGTCGGTGGCGCACAGCTTCCCTCCAGTTCTGGTGCAGTGTTCCATTGAAGCAGCCGCAGGGTGCTGGTGTGGCTGGGCTTGTGTAGTGTAACGGGTAAGGAGTTTCTTTTGTAACCCGAAGGTCGCAGGTTCGATTCCCGGGAAGGACACTGCCATTGTACCCTTGAGCAAGGTGCTTAACCTGCATTGCCTCAGTATTATATCCAGCTGTATAAATGCAATGGAGAACGTAGTGAAAGTCGCTCTGGATAAGAGCGTCTGCTAAATGCCTGTAATGTATTGTAATGTAATGTAATAGCTTGTGACTTGTGACGATTCTCAGATGAGGCATTTCTCTTGTTCTCTTAGGCAAGATACTTAACCTGATTTGCTTCAGTAAATATCCGCCATACAAATGGATTGTATGTAAACAAGTGTACATATTTATATATATATAAGCTGTGTAATTGCTGTTGCTCTGGCTAATAGCATCTGGTAAATGCCTGAAATGTAAAAATATAAAGTGCATCTCACATCAGGCGAGGAGAACATTAGCATTTTCAAAAGAGCTGTTCTTAGAAATGAAAGGGAGAGTATCACTGTGCTTTAAAAAAAAAAAAAAGAAGGAGAGAGAGAGAGAGGGAAAATGAAGAGCTTTGGCCGCTCTCGTTAATTAAGGGCTGAGCGGGGGCTTGGCACCCCCCAGCTCAGATCTTTCCAGGTTCCCTGAAGTGTCGAGTCGATCAGGTGATTCTGCAGACAAGGTGAACCCTCTCTCTCTCTTTTTTTATCGGCCTTCTAACGTCTGGACACTGGGGGTCACATCCATTACATCCATTAGCTTTAATTTATGGCCGTCACGGCGGCCCAGTGGAAAGCGTCCGTCTGGAGGCGGAGCAGCGCGCGGCCGTCCCCTGGCTGTCCGGCCGCTGTCCGTGGTGCTGAAACGCTGCCGCTGCTGTTTGGGCATCGTGTTGAGTTTTTAACAGCAGCCCAGGTGTTGGGCGTTGAGCAGCGCACTGGCGTGTCACATGTGCGCATACGTCGAGTAGCACCACGGCTCAGCTGTAATGGAAAAAAAAAAACTGGGTCACTCCCCCTGTGCGGGGGGATAAACGGGTCGCGGAGATCTCTGTGTGCAATAACTGGCAACCCATGCGGGAAGGGGCCTGTGATTCGGTACCCTGCTGAGTGTAGTTGGTACTGGCAACCCGTACGCGAATAATTTCTCCGGCCATCTTTGTCCCCTGAGCAGATGGGCTCCATCAGCGACCCTGAGCTGCAGTGTTCCTGATTAACAGTCTCCACAAGTCGGCTTTTTACCTTTTGTCTCGAGTCTCAATGTACTCTCTCCCCCCCCCCTTAACCCCCCCACCCCACCCAAACCCCACCCCCTCCCCAGCCCAGAGCTATTTTTGGACCTGCTTTTTTTCTAACAGGTGTTTCTTTCCAGAGCTGCAAGCACTGATGATTTCATTTCCCAAATCTCTTCTCTCTCGTTAACTTTGTAGACAGGAATTAAACATTTATCCAGTAAAAAAGCTACATTTTTTTTTACTTATAAAAAATAAATAAAGCAAACATTACCATGGGTCAGACCACCAATTTTATCCATTCATCCATTCCATTCATATTGCAGAAGTGTCCAAGCTCATACATTATCTAAATTACATAACACAGCCAATGTAAAAATAATACTGCATTAAGCCTCATTATATTCCTGTAAGAAAAAGGGAGTAGTTGTATTGAGTAACCAGGACCAGAACTCTGTGCCTTTCAGAGGGAAGATAATCAACAGTCACAGAGCTATGACACAGCTGCCTGTCTCTCTCTCTCTCTTTCTCTCTCTCTCTCTCTCTCTATCTTTTTTCACTTGCTGTCTCTCCCCCTCTCCCTCTCTCTCCCCCTACCTCTCGCTTCCTTTCTCTCTCTCCCCCCTCTCCATCTCCCACTCTCTCCCCATCCCTCCCTCCCTCTCTCTGTCTCTGTCTTTTTTCTCTCTCTGTCTCTCTCCCCCCTCTCCATCTCCCACTCTCTCCCCATCCCTCCCTCTCTCTCTGTCTCTATCTTTTTTCTCTCTCTGTCTCTCTCCCCCTTTCCCTCTCCTTCTCTCCCCTTCCCTCTCTCTCTTCCTCTCTGTCTCTCTCCCCATCTCCCTCTCCCTCTCTCTCCCCCCTCTCTCCTTCTGCCTCTCTCTCTCCCTGTCTCTCTCTGTCTCTCTTTTTTCTCTCTTTTCCTCCATCTCCCTCTCTCTCCCCCTCCCTCCTTCTCTCTCTCCCTCCCTGTCTCTCTCTGCCTCTCTATCTTTTTTCTCTCTCCCTCCCTCTCTCTCTCTCCCCTCTCCCTCCCTCTCTCTCCTCTCGCACTGCCTGCATGTACTAATAATACTGTAATAATATACCTTTCTTACAGGAATATAATGAGGCTTAACGCAGTATTATTTTTATTATATTGGCTGTGTTATGCAATGTAGATAATGTATGAGCTTGGACACTTCTGCATCTCTCTGAAAATACTAATGGATGGAATGAGTGGTCTGGCCCTTGGCAATGTTTGTTTTATTTTGTATCCAGTAAAAATGTGGATTTGTACTGGATAAATGTTTAATTCCTGTCTATGCAGTCACAGCCTGTGGATTGCGTTATGTGGATTGGTAATGTGTGCTGCAGTACAGCGGCCCCTGGTGGCCGCTTGTAGAATAGGTGCCTTGGTTTCTGAAAAGCGTGTCCTGGTCTTGTGCATTAGGCATTATATAAAGCAACACTAATGCACTGAGCGGAGAGTGCGGGCGTAGAGTTCACTGGGCATGCCTTCACCTAAAGAGAACGGACAGGCTATTAAGCTATTTTGCATCGTCCTGAATGCTTTAGAGAAGCTTTTCTAAATTAGTCGGTTAAATTAGATTGCTGAAACAATCTCTGCTGAATTAGAGAATAAAGTATTGCCTCGTGGTGTAAACACAGCTTTTAAAATGTGAGGCTTTTCTCTGTCTGTCACAGTAGAACGTGGAAGTGGGTGGGCTTGCCAGTGCACGTGCAGTTCTTCTGGTATGCAGTAGGGGTCGCCGTGTTCCCAGGCCACAAGCACGTTTCTGTTCTCGGAAGGTTATTTCTCTGTGTAACAGTAGTGCAGAGATGGTGGTGTGGTGTAAAGCCGTGATACTCATGTTGTAGTACGTTATTTTAATGGACCAGGTCTTTATAAAGACTGGGCCAGGGAAGAGCTTTATCTATGTATATTTTTATGTCACATTAAACAAATTTATACACTGGTTTATTAACAGAAAATTTAAAAAAAAATTTTTGATGTCAAGCCTGAATTTACTGTATTTGATTTATTCAAAAGTAAGTTTATGCAATAGACAACATGGTACTACTGCTATTAATTTGTTTGTTCTTTTACTTTACTTTACCTATTTCAGTTTATTTTTACAGGGACAGTGCACATTAATGAACATTTCTGTGGATGTGCCAGTGTAGCCAGCATGGGTAATTTTCAACTGTAGTCCCTGTGCAGGTACATTAAAAACAACAAATACAAAATACAAATACGTTAAAACAAAGATTGTTTTGCATAAAACAGACAGCACATATGTTGGGATTTTACAGAGCATGGTCACACATCTGGTTGTCTTTTAACCGCTCTTTCAGGTAAGTTGTGAATGAACGATATGTGATGACTGTGATGACTGTCCAAAAGCAGTCCTCCTCATTGGAATTATACAATCCCCCTTGACAACAGATCTAGTTGATCTGTTCTTGGCTGAAGTCACAATTCAACAGAGTAGTCTGCTGTCATATTGTCTCTAAATCAGGGACTGCTTAGCAGGCTGTATTTGTTCCTGGATTCCATGCTAACTTCCTGTCTTAATTCCATTAGCTCCGTGTGATCTGACCTTTAGATACGTTTCTTGGTAAGCGCGTGTATGGCAGCTGGAGGCGTGTGTGTGTGTGTGTGTGTGTGTGTATGTGTTTACCGGTGTGGGTGGCGTGGCGGTGATCTTATCTAATAGGGAACTGCTCCTGGTGTTTGGAGTTAATTGAGCCGTAGTTCCTAATGGAAATCAACACCTGTACACCCGCCGGCCCACCCAGAATGCAATGGGCCATCGCTCCTGTAAATTGCACCGCTGCAAAATTGATTTTCGTTTAGTTATTCATTATAGAGCCGGTCGGTACACACGGAAGTGCCCGAAACTGCCTTTCGTATGCATTTTTATACATTTATGCTGGAGTAGAGCATCGCAAAGAAGAAAAAAATTCAGTTTTTGTTGAATGTGACGTTTGTTTCTTGCTGGGCTGTCCCAGGTGTTCATCATCGTTCTTTTCATCCTCATCCTCATACTCATCCTCAGCCTCAGTCTCAGTTCAGCCGCCTGCCTACTGTCTGTGGAAACTGCTTATTTTCAGCCAGCAAAGTCTGTTTTTACCTGAAGGTGTGTCTGACACCCCCCCCCGTGCTGTTTGTACTCTATTTC
>NC_049211.1:2073931-2083931 GCF_013347855.1 Anguilla anguilla
ATGCACTGCAGAATGAGAGGTGACACTTTCACACTTTCATTTCTTCATTTTAAAAAGTGCTAAATAGCGTTTTTCACTATTTTTTGCCAAATGTGAAGCATGGCAAAAGTTAGACTAGATTAGGGAGGTTTACAGATCAGTGATATGTTACCATGGTAACCTCAGTACATAACTGTCATGACAGAAACTACCGTAAAAGCCTTAGCCTGGGGCGACATAGCTCAGGAGGTAAGAGCGGTTGTCTGGCAGTCAGTCGGAGGGTTGCCGGTTCGATCCCCCGCCCTGGGCGTGTCGTAGTGTCCCTGAGCAAGCCACCTAACCCCTAATTGCTCCTGATGAGTTGATTGGTACCTTGCATGGCAGCCTTTCACCGTTGGTGTGTGAGTGTGTGTGTGAACGGGTGAATGAGAGGCATCAATTGTAAAGCGCATTGGATAAAAGCGCTATATAAATGCAGCCCATTTACCATTTACCTTAGGCAAAAAACATTTAATGCTACGGTCCAAAAGGTCTCCCTCACCTTAGGGAAGTATTCACCGTAAAGGGCATATGCAAGTTTGAAACTTAAGCTGTTTCACGCAGGCCGGGCTGTGGGCCTTAAGGGGTTAAATCTGAGCGGTGTTTGGGTCATCGTGGAGACGGTCTAAACCGTCCGGACGAGATTAATACCAAGCGGCGCTGTCCATTAGTTGCCGGGAAACCGGAGACGGGGCTCTCCGCCGGGCCTCCTGCGTTAATTAGGGAGCCCCCGCCTCGCTGGCCGGCCCCCTTCGGCCCGTCAGGCTTCTGACGTTACTGTTCAAACACGCGTGTCCCCTTCGCCACCGCGAACGCCGCTGATTTTCTGTCACACGGTTACCAGAGTGCGTCTGCGGGGGCCTGAGTCTGCAAGGGGCCAGGCGCGTCTGCGGGGGCCTGAGTCTGCGGGGGCCATACTGAGATTACTCCTGTTGGATTGTTTAGATGGAATTTGAACTTTTAAGGAATTGTTTTCAAGTTTTTGAAGATAAAACCTCAAATGTATTCATCTGTGGTGGCTTGATAATATTCAAAAATCCTTACAGTGTAAACCAGGGGTGCCCAACCCTGTTCCCGGAGAGCTGCTGTCCTGAGGGTTTTCATTTCAACCCTGATTTGGTGCATCTGACTCAACTAATTAGCAGCTCAACGAGATTTCTTGCTGTTGAGTGAGGTGTGGCTTTGTTAGGGTTAGAGTGCAAACCTACAAGACCCAGGAACAGGGTTGGGCAATCCCTGGTGTAAACTTTTTCTGGAAACGGAAAGTGAGTCACAGACTGCAGCTGGGTCAGAGTGCCTCACTGGCCCGGCTGTAGAACTCCCACAATGCACTCTGTTTCCTCTCGTGGGGTCAGCCGTGCTAGGCGTTGGATTGGCCTTCGGCTCCCAGGGTGATGTCATGAGCTGGAAGCCGAGTGTATTTCATACGATGGTCAGATTCCACTTCTTTCCCTTCGCTGCTTGTTGCTGAGTCACAATGGTTGGGGGGGAGGGGGGGGATTCTTTCAGCGAAGTTAAATGCCTGCTGTTTTCTCTCATCATTTTTATTTATGAACCCAGCCATGAAGGTGTGGGGGGGTGGGGTTGGGGGGGGGGCAGCATAGATGGCCCTATGCTGGGGGTTAGTGACAGACTAGTGGGACGCCCCTCTGGTTTGGGGTACAGGGCATGCAGCTTGTGTCTGTCTGCTGTAGCACGGGGGGGCACTAAGGGCTGGGGGTGGGGGTGGGACCTGGGGGCCACTTCCCTGTTTCTGGCGGGGGGGGGCCCTCACAAGGGAGTTTCTCTTCAGCTCATGGGGGTCCCAGGGCCCCAACACATGGAATCTCCCGCACACAGACTCCAGGTCCAGCGTGGCCCAATTTAGGGATTTTATCTGAACCTGATTAACTGTGAGAAAATATAGTGGCGTGCCACCCCCTCATCCCACCCCCCAACCCCCTCCCCCACCCCCCCACCCCCAGCCTGTCACTGAGCTGCTCATCACCTCTGCCTTGTACCCCCAGCACGCAGGGATAATGGGTTTTCGGAAATGGGGTCGCAGTGTGTAGGCCCCTAGATTCCCCCCCCTTACCGCGTGACGCGGAATCCCTCTTGACGTTACCATGGAAATCAGGTGATATCAGGTGTACAGTTGCGGCTGAAACTGCAGTGTTTTCTTTTCTTTTTTTTAAATAAAGGAGAGCAGGCCTTCAGAGCCCTCTGTACTGCATGCTGTTCTCTCTTCCTTTAGAGAAGAGCAAGATGGAGGAACTGAGCGGCATGGTGGGGTCTCAAACCCTCCATCGGATGGGTGGGGTGGGGTGGGGGGGGATCCATATCTGAAGCAGTTGCCTGTCGCTGACCGATGTCTCCATGTCATTCTGACCTCCTCTCTCTCTCTCTCTCTCTGTTGTGTTCCAGAGTGGACAAGACCTTCTCCAAGTCCTGGAGTATCTGGTGAGTGCCCCGACTGAGTGCCGCTGTCCGCTGGGAATGAGACATGAGCCCCGCAGCGTGACCCGCTGACCAACCAATCAAAATGAGACGCGCGGCGCATTTAGGAAGCGTGGGGGGGGAGGTGTTCGGGGCGGGGCGGGGGGGGGCATTCTGTTGTGCATTCAGTGCTTCAGGTCCTTCAGAGGTTCAGACAGCTTCATGTGCACGACCCCGTCCCGACCACCATCGTCCCGGCAACCATCGTCCCGGCACCATCGTCCCGGCAACCATTGTCCCGGCTAATATCGTCCCGAACCCCATCGTGGCTATATTTATGTTTCGCATTTTACAACACCTGCTGATTTATTCTGTCTCACCTGTCCAGTCGGACTTGGTCTGAGCTCTTTTGAAACAGGTGCATTGGTTCGGTGAGTTGTGTAGCGCACACGGCAGTTAGCAGCAGTTAGCTGCTCACACCTGGTCCGCAGGTGTGTTCTTCACGTGCTCTGTTCCTGCACCGAGGTCCCGGTCACAGACCGGCTGAGCTACACAACATGGACGGAGGAAGAGAAAGAGAGGGAGTAAGAGAGAGAGGCAGAGGGAAGTGAGAGAGAGAGAGAGAGAGAGAGAGAGCACATAGGGATGTTTATCTGTTGAGAGCAATACAAAGCATAATGAGGCTAAACAGACGAGTAGACGTGAAAAATCTATAAAGCCAAGAGGTGCCAGCACACACAACAGACCATCAAAAGTTTAAGTAGGCACATAAAGAGAAATATTATATCAGCGATGATGGGGGGGCGGTGGGGGGGGTTGGGGGGGGGGGTGGGGGGGGAGCAGGGAAAGAGAGAGACGGACGGTATCAGCAGGTGCACTGCAGTCTCGAATCGACTGTTCTCTGCGTTGCTGTGGTAACAGCAGCTCTGTACAGATATATATATATGCGCAGGTCTGCGCAGGTCCCTTAGAGAACTGGCAGCTGGTGGAGGGGAAGGTGGGGGGGGGAGGGGGTGGCGGGGGGGATCTGCATCTCCGCACTCACACTGCACCAGACCCTAGGAGAGAGGGGAGGGGCGATCTCCGAACCGGCCCTTCACTTCACCGCTCTGAGAGAATTTAAAATTCAGCAGGACAACCCCCCCATGGACCCTCCCCCCTCCTTTACACCTTTATATTTGCGGTGTTTTTTGGTGGTTTTGATGTTTTGGTGTACTCTGCGCTCCAGACTTCTGATCTCTATCCGTGCTCCGGACCGGAAGCGTGGCAGTTAGCTCGCGCTAGCGTGTAGCGACTCTCTCTGCTCACAAGTCCCACGCTGTGTTGCCATGGGGATCTGAACTGGGAAGGCGCTGTGTGCTGAAGGGTGTCAGAACTGCTGTGAATTTCCCTCCGCTGACCACAGGAAGCCGGACTGGGAGACGCCACTGCGTGTGTGTGTGAGTGAGAGAGAGTGAGTGAGAGAGTGTGTGTGTGTGTGTGTGTGTGTGAGACCAGCGGGAGGGATGCAGAACTCCTCACGAGCAGGAAATGAGAGCGAAGTTAGCGGCCGACGTGAGCTGGGACGGTAAAACATCGCTGCACACGCTTCACGTGGCGCTAAACTGGACAGGAAGAGGAAGTGACAGGTTCTGTGGTGCGGAAAGGAGTTTTTCTAACAGCTCTGCGACACAGACACATCGGCGGAGGTCAGAGGTCATCCGGTTTATTTGCTGGTGATTATTCCGATGAGGAGACCGGGTCCTTGTTGGAAGACTCACGATTCCCAGCATGCACTGGGCTTGGAGGAGGGCCGCAGCCTGCCGGCGTTCCTGTCGTGGTGTCTGCCGGTGAATGTTTCGCCGCGTTTCAGTTTTCGGCGGGTGCCCCCCGAGGCCTGGGGCGACGCCCAGAGAATTTCGTCACTCTGTATTTTAAGTCCTGAGAACTCTGGGACTGCAGACCAAACTGGAAAAACTGACCCCCGGTACCAAGATAATAATAATTATAATAATTACAATAATAATAAAAGGGGGAAAAACTGAAACAAGGAGAACGATACAGCTGCAGTGTTTGCAGTAGGCCGGAACTGAAGCCTGCTGGTTTCCTAGAGATGCACACCGGTGTTGTGGTCACTGCAGCTGGGTGCCAGGCAGCAGTCAGAGCCCCCCTGTGGTTCCACCACAGCGGATGTGAGCCAGACGGTGACCCGCGCTGAGACACACCTGTGGCTGGGCCTGAGGATCTCTCTCTGAGGCCACAGGATCTCTCTCTGAGGCCTGAGGATCTCTCTCTGAGGCCACAGGATCTCTCTCTGAGGCCTGAGGATCTCTCTCTGAGGCCACAGGATCTCTCTCTGAGGCCACAGGATCTCTCTCTGAGGCCTGAGGATCTCTCTCTGAGGCCTGAATATCTCTCTCTGAGGCCACAGGATCTCTCTCTGAGGCCACAGGATCTCTCTCTGAGGCCACAGGATCTCTCTCTGAGGCCTGAGGATCTCTCTCTGAGGCCACAGGATCTCTCTCTGAGGCCACAGGATCTCTCTCTGAGGCCACAGGATCTCTCTCTGAGGCCACAGGATCTCTCTCTGAGGCCACAGGATCTCTCTCTGAGGCCACAGGAGGAAGCTGCTCTCTGTGGCTTTTTTTTTCTCTTTTTTTTTTTTTTTTTAAACGGGAGAAACGCAAAACCGCCAACATGCCCTGCTCGCCTTTCCGGATCGGAAAGCCCCGGAAGTTCTGGTGAGTGGGACAGGCGTGCTGTTTTGCTGTTTTAAACGGGGCGGGGGTTTGCAGTAAACAAACATAAACATGCTGTTTTATTGTTAAGTCTGAAAGCAATGCAGAGCTTTTGTGAATTGGAGGCTTAAGTCTGTCACTGAAATTAAGATGACATGACTGAGGGAATTAAGCCATTTGTAACATGGAAAGCTTTTGTACTTTGTGTGGAACGTCTTGAGAGTGTCATGTGTTCCGGCCTGAAACAAGGATAAATGCCAAAATTAGCATATGTTACAAACTCTATAAAATCAAAAAATCAACTATATATTCATCTTCCAGTTTAGTGTGTGTGTATGTGTATGTTTGTACGTGGACGTTTAACTTTGGTGGAAACAACATGTGTACCAGCAACCCTAGTTTGGTGCTGCTGATTCTACTACTAGCAGACAAGATCTCGGGCTGTTGAATGAGGTGAGCTTTGTTAGGGTTGGAGTGAAAACCTACTGTACGATAGTTCTCCAGGAACAGGTTTGGGCAGCCCTGATGTAAAAGAACCAGTAAGAAAAATATGGCAACCATCTCCGTTGGCAGATGAAATATAAATATGGTTATATAAATGTAAATATGAAATGTCGTAGAAGAATGTGCAGTCAGGCTCCTGTGATAGTCAGTTCACTGTGGGAACAAAATGACAACGTCCACACAATGTTCACTGCAAGATCTCGTACACACATTTCGCCCTCATATGAATAGAATCTGTTGTCTTTTGGGGAGATTGTCTTTGGATGCACAAAAGCACAGACAATTTAACACACAATACATGGAAAAAAATTCATCAGCTCATGTAACTCTTTCCAGAGTGGGCTTTTTGGAATGTGTTTTAACAATTCCAAGTCAGTGTTCTAGAACTCCACTGCTTTCAGTCACCAGCAGTGATTGTGACATCAGCATTAGAATGTTCAGTTAAGGCAGTGGTCTCAAACTCAGCGCCATGGAGGGCCGTGTGCATGCTGGTTTTTATTCCAGCCTCAGATCTTGATGATATAATTAGCTCAATTATTTGCTGAATTAGGGATGCAGGTTTGCACATAATGGTGACCCGACGTCTCTGGTGAACCCCATTTTCTAAATAAAAACTTGCTTATATTCTGCGCTTCACTGCAGTTAAATGCATATGGCTGAATGAGTAATTGGACTCAATTAAGGCAGCATTAATTGGCTGGAATGAAAACCTGCATACACACGGCCCTCCATGGCAACGAGTTTGAGGCCACTGAGTTAAGAACATTCTATTCACATATTTTGCGACCTTACACCTTAAAGGACCAGTGCATTACACATGAATGCACGGATGTGTGCGATTTTTAATGTGTGCGCACACACACTCCACACTCCAGGTCAGGGCACTTCTGTGGTGATTCTGCGCTCGCTGTCTGGTGCAGACAGCCAGGGCCAGGCGTGCGATACGGTGGGGTGGAGCACAGGTGTATTCCTGCAGAACATTTTATACTGTATGGACCGTTACTTCCTGTGCATTTGTTGCGTCTGGGGGGGGAAAAAAAGGAGTTTGTCTACAAGACCCATAAATGTGTCAGCCTGTCTGTACCTGATCCCCTGTCCATTAGGTACCCCCTCCCCCTCTACTCACCCTCCCCCCCCCCCCCCCCACCCCCTTTGAGTTCTGGGAGCACTTAAACCAAGACAGAGAAGCACATAATCAGATTAGCAGCCCCCGGAAGTCCTGGGTACTCTCACTCTAATGCCATTCAGATCCCTGAGGGGGGGGGGGGGGGGGCAGGATAGGAGAAAGTGTTATAAACATTGGCAGAGGCCAGCAATTCCATAATAATCGAATCATACTTATTAGCCACACTTAACGTCTAATGTGGGTATTATAGTCTAGCTATTATATCATGTAATAATTACTGTTATCCATTAAGAATTTGCACAGTGCAACCTGGCTTCTTCTTTCATTACATTTTTCATTCATTTAATTTAATTCGTATACAGTTAGTTACGATTGTTGGGATAGTAATGTGCCTACAATTCCCATGAAGCAGTTCTCTAACATCTCATAGACATCATAGACAAAGACGATTAATTGACTCTGGGAGCCTGAGGCGAGGACAACTCAGAAATGGCCGCCATAATTGTATTTCACGGTGAAGTTTAACAGACAGGAAAACCGGGTTGTCATGCCAACTTGCTTAATTTCACGGAGGACAGGCACCCCCACGTGTACATGATTGAGTTTTCCAATTTCAAAGATAATGATAAGTACAAATCACATATTCATATTGCACAGGGGTGGCGTGCTTCCCAAGTATGTCCCGGGGAGTAATTTGTTTAACCTGGAGCAAAATCTTATTGTGATCGCATTATCATCTGCAGATGGTATAAATCCCATTTTTTTTGTTTTTGGATGAGTATTTACTTGCAATCATAAAGACTGGATTTTTTATGCAGTCATAATGCTTGTTAATAGCCTGATGCCAGACTTCATTGGAATATCACGTTACTTAATTACTTTGTTTTGCCTGGTCCAGACAGTGCTGGGGAGAACAGAGAGAGGGCGATTATATCACGATTCGCAGTGTGTCCGCTCCTGAAATGGAAATGTTCTCATGTTTAAAAATAAGCGGCTCGTGAGGGGTGGGGCGAGGGCGGGGATGGGGGGGGGGGGGTGAGTGGAATATTTAGCCGGATCACCGGAAGGGGAGCAGCCCCCCCCCCCCCCCCCCCCCCCATCAGATTGAATTAAGACGGGATTCGACCGCGTCTCGCCTTCACGCTGTTAGACTGGGGGGCTGGAGCCCCCCCATACCCCCAACCCCCACCCCCCCCCCACCCCCGCTGCATTTTCCGGAAGGTTCCCTGCCCGTTACACGCGCTGTAAAGCAGGGAAAATAATCCGTCTGATCTGCAAACTCCACCCTCAGTTTCTGCACACGGCGCTGGGTGCAGCAGCAGCGGGTGGAGCAGCGGGTGGAGCAGCGGGTGGAGCAGCAGCGGGTGGAGCAGCGGGTGGAGCAGCAGCAGGCAGAGTTTCCTTAATCCGTTTAGGGGCGGGCGTTTCTATCCAATCAATATCGCGTGAGTGCAGAACTGAAGTTGAGTGTTGAGTGCTCAAAATGGCGGTATGACCCGCTCTGAAACGGGCCTCCTGCATTGTGCGAGCGCCCTTCCCTGACGCAGGGCCGTCACTGTCAGAGGGCATCAGGGTCCCACCCCCTCTGCCCCCCCCCCCCAAAATGAGGCGCTGATGTGTCATCGCTGGGGACAGTCCGCCTGCTGCGGTCGCCCCGGTGATTCATGGGCACGGCGCTGAGCCAGACAGAGTGCGCCGTTAAAGGGGAACGTGCTGTGTCAGGCCGCCAGGGCCTAAATCTGTCCTCACGGGCTGAGGCGTCCCTCCCACAGCCAATCAGATCTCCCCGACCCAGAGCCGTTAGCGTAGCTTCTCACCTGTGTGTTAGCACCTGTGTGTTACACTGCAGCCGTTTACAGAGCTGCATATCTACTGCATGTTTAGTGAGTCCATTTGCAATATTAACCAGTGTCAACACACCTGCATGTGCACCTGTATGTAAAGTGCAGTGCGGTGTATAATTCGGGTGGTGTGAATGTCAGTTGTATCGTACCTTTAAAAAGACCCTAGAAACTGCCAGACTCTTTTGGGTAATGCTCCCTCTGGTGGCTGAATCTAACCTTTTTTTTTGCCGAACTGCTGGAAGTCTTCTAAGCCACGTTCAGACCCTCTTTACATATAAGTCACAGACATGACAGACATGTTATCAGCATGATGAGTGTTGATTCCAGAGCTTAAAAGAACCTTTTTCCTTTTTGGTTGTAAGCATGGGAGCCGTATGGAGGGGGGAGGGGGTTACCTGACTGACAGGGGCCCTCAAAAATCTGCACTCTAATTGTGCAGGGATGGGGTGTGAGGTCTTTTCATAGGGCCAAAAATCCCTGGCGGTGCCCCTGGTTACAGGTAATAAATTCTGTTTCTACTGTAGACCAGATCGATCTCCTTTTATGAAGTGAGATCTTGAGTAATGACAGGTTATCCTAATGTTTGTTCTTTCATAAAATGGGGAAACTGAATAGTTATATGGCCCATTCTTTTATGGGAATAATCAACATCTATGAAGCCTTAATTGCGAAAGTAAAGGCAGGATAATTTCACAAAAAAATCCATCAAAATACCACAAACTAAATTTTACACCACTGATGTACACCATACACCAAATTACTGTAATTACAGCCTATATCAGGACTGCCCAACCCTGTCCCTGGAGATCTACCACACTGTAGGCTTTCATTCCAACCCAAACAAAGCACATCTCACTCAACAGCTAGAGGTCTCCTTGAGCTGCTCATTAGTAGAATTAGCTGTGCTAAATTAGGGTTGAGATGAAAACCTACTAGGCAGTATACCTCCAGGAGCCAGGGTTGAGCAGCCCTAGTCTATATTTTATACAGGGCAAAAGATAGGTTCTTTAGTGTACTGGCACCGGAGGAGCACTGGAAGATTGTGCTGTGATAATACGGTAGTGCACACACCCCAGGATATTTTTTCACTGCTGGATATTTGCATTTGTCTTGTGAAAACCATCTCCAAAATCAATCAGTCAGGACTCCACCATTATCTGTTTTCCGCCGTAGCGCTGGCTGGTGCGGCTGCCTCGTTACCCGGCCGACCGCGCGAGAGGGATTTCTCTCTCATTAGACGCGCGAGCAGACACGGCGATGCCCTGCCGCGAGTCTAACTCATTCCCGCGGCTGACCGCTAGAAGCGAGCAGACCTCCGTATCTAATTATGAGAAACATCCTGACAGCAAGTGCTTCGTAATTACGTTGCTGAACCC
>NC_049211.1:2088931-2161431 GCF_013347855.1 Anguilla anguilla
GCATCTGTCCAGTTAGAGCCCTGAGTTATTACTGTTCTAATGGGGCTTGC
Source organism: Anguilla anguilla (assembly GCF_013347855.1). Lineage (NCBI taxonomy): Eukaryota > Metazoa > Chordata > Actinopteri > Anguilliformes > Anguillidae > Anguilla > Anguilla anguilla. The sequence continues at coordinate 2,088,982 of NC_049211.1, forward strand.
CCCCCTCCCCCCCCACACTTGCTTTTGCTACTAATTTAAATTGTCAGCAACCCCCACAGGAGCGCAGAAAGCAATAAGAGTTAATCTTTGGTTATGCTGTGCCCCCCCTGCCCCCTGCTGCGGCTTGCTGATGGGCGGTACCCCCCCCCCCAGGAAAGCTTTGGCTTTTATCCAGCTTTTTACCCACCTGAGTGATGGAGTGGCTGAGTGGCAAATTGTTGTTGTTTTTTTTTTATTGTTGAAGCTGCGGGTTTGAATCCCAGGTGTGCCACTGCTGCTGTTTATTTACTTCCAGAGCCTCGGTGAAATTCTGCAGCGTACGGGGATAAAGCGCTGCACTCTTCCCTCCTTCTGTTAGGACTTACGCATGAGGGCGTCCGCCACGCAGATACATAAATCAGCAAACCGAAATCCGGAAGAAACGTATCTAATTCGTGTAATAAAAATAGTGTGCTCAACCCAGCGTGTGTGTTGACTTCCCACATTGTGCAGCGATCGGTGTGCTGTGCACGATTTCCATTAACGCCTCGGTGGTGAGATATATTTCTGTGCCCAGGTTATGGGATATATTTCTGTCTGTGCCCAGGTTATGAGATATATTTCTATCAGTGCCCAGGTTATGGGATATATTTCTATCAGTGCCCAGGTTATGGGATATATTTCTATCAGTGCCCAGGTTATGGGATATATTTCTGTCTGTGCCCAGGTTATGGGATATATTTCTATCAGTGCCCAGGTTATGGGATATATTTCTGTCTGTGCCCAGGTTATGGGATATATTTCTATCAGTGCCCAGGTTATGGGATATATTTCTATCAGTGCCCAGGTTGCTGGGATCTTGCCATACATTACATTACATTTATTTATCCAAAGCGACGTAGAATAAGTGCATACCGAAGGTCAGTAGAACAACTACAGAAAACACAGGTCCAATAAAGTAAAATACTCATTATGTAACAGTTATTCATAGCCATGAACACATTAAGTCCAGTTCACACAGTAAGCATAGGCTAGGTCAGAGGGTAATGTTAAGTCAAACTAGGAGGCAAGACAGCAAGCTACAACATCAAGATAACAATAACTTAATTTTCTTGTTTATAGTAAATGATCTTGATAGGGACATTAGTACCTCATTAAGGACCAATTCTCGTTACTCCCGTTAACTCATTAATACTCATTTACTGAATGATATCATTAGGTAAATTCGGAGTTTAACAGGCCATTTGGAGTCCAGGCTTGATGTGCTGCAATGTGTCTAATGTGCTCTAGTCTGGGCTTAAATGGTGAGCTGGGATGGGCTGGATGGCACTTTCTCCTCATTATGCGTTCTTAACTTCCTGAGCTCTTACATCCAACTAATGCAAACGGCTGAAATGTAGATTGTGCAGGCTGTGGACGGTGGAGCAATGCGTTCATCATATTAACACATGAGCTTGGTTTTGTAGCATTAAGCACGCCATGTGTTATTTCACATGGTTTTTGCGCATTACGGAATAGGATGATTGGATGATACAAAATAGGATGATTGGATGATACGGAATAGGATGATAGATAATCTGCTTTTGGGTTTGGCGTTTCGCCCTGAACCTCGGATCCTGTTTCCCGCTCTTTTTTTTTCCCTCGCGAGAGATCGGCCGCGCTGATGCGTTTTAATCGCACGTTCGATTCGCCTTCCATATTTAGATCCGTCTCCACAACGGCGGGATCGCACGCCAGACACGTGCGATTAATCAATTTGCACGGACGAACACGGTAATTTGACGGCTCGCTCCCTGCTGAGGGAGGGGGGGAGGGGGCGAGGGGGGTTTGGGGGTCGGTTGGCAGAGGGAATTATTTTTTAATTCAATTAACTGTCCTGAAGTGTATCTGGTTCATTGGAGACTGTGAAATGAGAGTAAATTGAGATGGTGGAGTCGGTTTAATTAGCACGTGTGCGGCCTAGCGCCATGCCGCGCAGCGCTGTCGCAGTCTGCAGCAGGGAGCTCATGGGAGGCGGCAGGCGTCGCGTCGCCATGGGAACAGGAACGACCGCAGGGACAGACGGCGTAGAGCTCAGGTCTGACGTTCACTTCCGTCCTCACCGGAGACCGCAGCCTCCTGGTTATCCAAAAATGGGAAAGGGGGGTGGGGGGGGGGGGGGGTGGTTGAGGAGTTGAAATGGGCGAGCGTGCAGTAGTCCTCATGAGAACGAGTTCCGCACCTTTTCCATTTTTACAAAGTACATGTATGGGGGGCAATGTAGGCAATGAGCTCTACTGAGTGCTCAAAAAGGTTTTAAACAGAAGAAAATTGTAATCTCCCCACACACTGTCACTTCAGGGAGGTTTGGAGCAGCATCTGTGTCTGTGTTCTCCTTCTTAATCAGCTTATTGATCCCGGTCGCATCCTTATTAAGAATGTTACCCCCCCCCCGACAGACAGAGGAGCGGATCGCACAGCTAACCGCTGCATGCTGAATAAGACATCAACAGCGTTTCTACTGAGAGCCCCAGCACTTCCCCTGAAAAGAGCAGCCTGAACTGTCCCTGAAATCCCAACACTACCCCTGAAAAGAGCCTCCTGGACTGTCCCTGAAATCCCAGCACTACCCCTGAAAAGAGCCTCCTGGACTGTCCCTGAATCCCCCACACTACCCCTGAAAAGAGCCTCCTGGACTGTCCCTGAATCCCCCACACTACCCCTGAAAAGAGCCTCCTGGACTGTCCCTGAATCCCCCACACTACCCCTGAAAAGAGCCTCCTGGACTGTCCCAGAATCCCCCCACACTACCCCTGAAAACAGCCTCCTGGACTGTCCCTGAATCCCCCACACTACCCCTGAAAAGAGCCTCCTGGACTGTCCCTGAATCCCCCACACTACCCCTGAAAAGAGCCTCCTGGACTGTCCCTGAATCCCCCACACTACCCCTGAAAAGAGCCTCCTGGACTGTCCCTGAATCCCCCACACTACCCCTGAAAACAGCCTCCTGGACTGTCCCTGAATCCCCCACACTACCCCTGAAATGAGCAGCCCAGTCAGTCCCTGCTTGTGTAACACATCAGTTTTATGCTGCAGTTCCGCTGTAAAGCCGTTTTGTCGTTATATACTGAATACATGTTAGGGTTGGGGGATGTAATAATTATACCTTCACAAGTTCAATTCCTGTGAAATTGTGATTTTTAACATGAAAGGTGGAAATCACCCTTCATACTCCTCTGAAAAGGTTCTGAAAATGTAAAGATCAGATTATGGGTGCTAGGAATGGGGGGGGGGGGATAAAAGTGAAATCCGAATCAGCACACGTGTCGGAAGATGTGAAGAACGTGTGTGACAGATGAGATAGGGAGAGAGAGGAGGGGGAGAGAGGGAGGAGAAACGAGAGAGAGAGAGACATTTAAGATCCAAACATCGTAATCCCCGACTCCACCCTGCTGTCTGAGATCTCCTCCCCGGCAGTTTCAGCTAAATCCTCATTTAGCCCAATCAGAATTCATTTATTCAAAGCCGCTCGCGAGTCGCTGGGAACTTTTTTTTCTTTTTGAACATTTGGGGGCCTTTGACTGGAGTCCAGAACACTCAAACACACCAAGTAGGAGTCCCCTCCCTCGCCCCCCTTCCTTCAGGGGCCAGAGGTGCCATCGCGAGGTGAAGCAGGAAAGGGGGGGGCACTCTGAACGCGACTCCTGACATACGGTGTTTCTCACCGAACAGATTTTCATTATCGATCAATCAGCACATCGGGTGCAATTCAATGTGCTGTACATAAAAATACAGAAAAAAACAGGGTGATTGAAGGATATTACAAAAAAAAACAAAAAACATTTAAGACCTAAAGACAAAACTAAAATCAAGGTTAAAAATTAGGGTAAATGGCAGCAGTAGAGAAAGTGGTGCAGCAACAAACACATCAGATGATCATGGGTTACACACTCATGCCTGGGTAATGAAGTTTTGTGCATATCACTGATAGTACTGCAGATGGGCTTAATGCGCACTAAGGAGGCTATCAGGAAGACTCCGTTTAAAGCTCAGTGAAGTGTTGTCCGCTGGTGTCGCGTGTTTAATGGAAACGCTGGCTGGGGGTGCGGTATCCATTATGGGTGGCAGGGCTGTGGAATGAGGACTGAATTTCTGTGACAAGCATAAAGACAGATTGAAAAGCTTGCCCCACGCTGGGATGCCCTTTGCGTTGGCGCAGGTCGGGTTTGGTGCCACCGAGTTTGATGGTGAGACCTGATTGGTTGGCGGTGGCAGCAGGGCGTGTTTCAACAGTACTTGTACTCCACCTGTCAATCAGTCTCCCCCCAGAGCCCTCAGTGATTCTGCTCCATACTGAGTGGGGGGGGAGGGGGGAGGAGGGTTGGGGTGTTCTTAATCTCTCTCTCTGACTCATCGATTGTGAGTTCAGCACCAACTCCTCCTCAACAATCCACCAGACAGGGATAGAGAGAGGAGGTCAGTTTATCTTCATTACCTGCTCCGGTTCAGCTGGTCCCTCCGGAGAGGAGACCAGGAAGAGGAGCTCTTTCCTGCCGCAGACCCTCATCCCCGTGCCTGGCTCAGATCTCTGTGGCTCGGAAGCGAAAAATGAAAAATTGAGCAAAATGCGCTCTGAATTTTAAAATTCTTCTTTGTGTGAATCGCTAAGTTTCTCTTCGCTGAACACACTGAAAAGGTGATAAACCTGCTCTGAGTTCTCGGGTGGCCTTTAAACAGTATCGCTGCTGATGAATATCAAATAAATTGGTACTTTGCCCCTTTTATGGGACTGGCTCAGTTTGGTCCCAGACCTCTGCGGTTCTGTCTCGTTCAGACTGAGGTTGTGTGTGTGTGTGTGTGTGTGTGTGTGTGTGTGTGTGTGTGTGTGTGCGTGTGTGTGCATGCCCTGACTGAACTAGAAAAGTCGAGGGAACAGATTTGAACCTCGCTGTTGCTTGAATGTTTAAAGTCTTTTTTTCATTTATTTTTGAGCAGTCATGGTGTAACAGATCCATTTCTTTCAAAAATACGCAGAAGGGAAACATCTAAGTGTTCAAGAGTAACATATCTTTGTGCGATGAGATATTATTTGGCAAAGAAAAATGAAAAGAGCCAAGCTGATGTAATATTTTTCTTCATGTGCCTAATTAAACTTCTGTTTGATTGTCTGTTCGTGTTCTGGCACTTCATGGCTTTATGGATTTTTCATGTCCAGTCTGTTTTCCCTCATTATGCTTTGTATTGCTCTCAGCAGATAAACATCCCTACGTGCTCTTTCGCTCTCTCTCTCTCTCTCTCTCTCTCTCTCTCACTTATTTCTGTCTCTCTCGTTCACCCTCTCTCCTCTGTCTCTCTCTGTACATCATATTTTCAGTTTTATGGATCATATCGAGTGTTGTATCGCTTTCAAAACGGCGCTGTATAAATGCGTAGTGTGACAGAAATTAGACGTTAAAACTAAGTGAGTAAACATAGCCGCATTGAAAAGGGGCAGTGAAAGCTGGTGTGGCTTTTTGATTTCAGGGAAAATCACTGGTATTCTTTGACTGCAGGTGGCATTTGTAGTCTAAAGTGTCTGCACAAATTGGACGGTTTTATTCGATATTTTAACATCGATGAAATTTCCCATGCTGGCTGGCTCGTGATCGACGTGTTGTGGGTCTCGAACTGAGCTGAGACTAACATGCCTCTCGTATTTGAGCTGCTCGACTTACAGGACCGGTGTGGCAAACACACAACCCAACAAGAGCCAAAACAGAGCGGAAATAAACCTGGGTGTTTAATTCAGAGCGGACTGGATTCCCCTGCTACACCACTGAGAGACATGTATGAAGCCTTCCCAAAGGAGGTTGCTATAGCAGCAGAGGGTTGGACCAACTCCATATCAATGCCCATAATTCTGGATGAGGTGTTGGATGTCAGGTGTCCACATACATTTGGCCGTGCAGTGTATCGTGTTCATAGTTGACACCGGGCATGATGCTCCTCAGTGCTAATCAATAAGGGGGTGGGGGGGGTGGGGGGGTTAGAAGAGCCGCATATAAATAGATGAATTAAGGAAGGCCCCATTTGCACATTTCAGCACTTAGCAGATGCTCTTAGTTCAGATGGAATGATGAAAGTGCGAACGCAAAGCCTTAGCCAATCGGCAGAGCAGATGTCGCGGGCGTTGAATCAATGCCTGCGGTGGAATCCGTCACGTCAGCCCGCGACATAAATTTAAGCGATAAGGCGAACGGGTCCGTACTGGGCAACGAGAGGGAGACAGAGGACCGAGGGCTTTCAGTAGCAGGCGAGTTTGAGAATAAAGGGTTGGACGTGACGCAGGCCAGGCTGGTGACCCCATAATGACTGCGGTGTGTTTGGCCTTAAATGAGCCAGGAGGCAGTGAAAGCGTATGTTTCCACTTTGCTGCAGGAGATGGACGGTGGCTGGTACGCAAACAACAGTTGTCCTTAACTTTGACCTGTATTCAATCAACATTTGTCCTTAACTTTGACCTGTATTCAATCAACATTTGTCCTTAACTTTGACCTGTATTCAATCAACATTTGTCCTTAACTTTGGCATGTATTCAGCAAACATTTGTTCTTAACTTTGACCTGTATTCAAACAACATTTGTTCTTAACTTGGACCTGTATTCAAACATTTGTCCTTAACTTTGACCTGTATTCAATCAACATTTGTCCTTAACTTTGACCTGTATTCAATCAACATTTGTCCTTAACTTTGACCTGTATTCAATCAACATTTGTCCTTAACTTTGACCTGTATTCAATCAACATTTGTCCTTAACTTTGACCTGTATTCAATCAACATTTGTCCGTACCTTTGAATTATTGCAAGGATTACACTCTTTCCTCACAATCTTTTTCGTCCCAAACTGGTTTACTCTTTTTACTGATTGCAAAACTGTGTTTGTGAAAGGGTGAAAGGAAAAAAGGGAATTCTTGCTTTTTATTGTTTGTCAGTGTTAAACACAAATGTTGATTGAATCCAATTCACCAAATAAATATAATATCAGCTCATACTCATAAGCATAATCATAATAGCTTATACATGTCAGCTTCCCTTTCCTTCCTTTTTGACATTTTATTGAAAAATCGTCTTCCATTGAAGCGTAATTTGTCTATAGAATGCTTCTATGAGTCATTCTTATGCGGCTTTTAATATTCATGAGGCGTTTTCTCGCTGAATGCTCTGTAGTAAAGAGCTCGGTGTCGAGCGGGAATTAAAGCTCCATCTGTCCCCCTTATTTCACCGGCATTTTTCATGTCTTTTACCACTTCCTGCTTTGGATTATCGGAGTTGAGTGTTGGGTGCCACCTAGTGGTGACCTGCTAGAATGCAATTTCGGCCCGTTCTTCGTGTGCGATGTGTGTTTGATGCTTACGAATGGATTTAATTTATTTGTCCATCAGGGCTGCCCAGCCCTGTTCCTGGAGACCTGCCGTCCTGCAGGTTTTCATTTCAACCTTAACTCGGTGCACCTGATTCCATTATTTAGCAGCTCAATGAGATCTCTGGCTGTTGAGTTGAGGTGCTTTGTTAGGGTTGCAGTGAAAACCTGCAGGACAGGAGATCTCCAGGAACAGGGTTGGGCAGCCCTGGTCTACATGGTTCACATCAGTTACCAGCATTGTATGAAATTAAATGTGAAATTAAATTAAATAATTACTTTGTTGGTGGAAAAATCTTTTAATTGCACACACACACACACACACACACGTAGTCTGAAATGAAATTCAGTGATACATTTTCAAATTGAGCTATTGAGCTATTTTTACATTTCTACTTCTGCTGGGTGAAACATTTTGGCAAAATCTGCAGGTGCAAATGGGAGTCTCATCAGCCTATTCTTTTAGCTTTTTTATGAAAGAAGGGTGCTGAAAAAAAGAAAGGTTTTTTATCTTTTTGTTTTCTCCAAAATAATGAAAAATTTAGAAATGGAAATTTGCATCTTGATTGTTGCGCAGTCAGTCAGAAAACGTACGCAGATATTGGAAAATATAAAAATGTGGGATGTGCTGCCTATTCATCCTGTCATTCATCAACTATTCATCACGTCTTTATTAAATTATTCATCTGGGACGTGCGCTCGGAGTCCGGCTGTCTGTCTGTCTGTCTGTCTGTCTCTGCTAATGTACGGTGGCGGGGGGGGGGGGGGGGGGCGCGAGCGAAGTCTCTACCTGTGAATCTGTGGTGGCTTAAAACCTGCGACAGGTACAGGGTCATTTCACAGTCAAAGCAGAATTTGAGCAGCATTTGTGTGCGCCTGTAGGGAGGGTCAGGCTGAGTGGAACTGGCTCACCTGATGAACGATGAAGTATTTTTTCTTGTGGCTGCTGCCAAACCCACAGTCCCTGTAATGGGGGGGGGGGGGGATGACTAGTAAAGCGTCTGTGTGCGAGTAAGAGAGATAGAGAGAGTGTGTGTGTGTGTGTGCGAGTAAGAGAGATAGAGAGAGAAAGAGTGTGAAAGCAAAAGAATGGGGTGAGAGGGAGTGTGAGTGTGTGAGTATCTGTGTGTGTGTGTGTGTGTTTGTCTGTGAAAGAGATAAAGAGAGTGTGTGTGTGTGTGTGTGTCTGTGACAGAGATAGAGAGAGAGAGAGAGAGAGTGTGTGTGTGTGTGTGCGTGAGAGAGATAGAGAGAGAGAGTGTGTGTGTGTGTGTGCGTGAGAGAGATAAAGAGAGAGTGTGTGTGTGTGTGAGAGAGAGGTAGAGAGAGTGTGTGTGTGTGAGAGAGAGAGAGATAGAGAGTGTGTGTGTGAGAGAGAGAGAGAGAGAGTGTGTGTGTGTGTGTGTGTGTGTGTGATAGAGAGAGTGTGTGTGTGTGTGTGAGAGAGAGAGATAGAGTGTGTGTGTGTGTGTGTTAGAAAGAGAAAGAGTGGGACTGCATGTACCTTGGGTATTTATGTGTGTTTTTGTGCGCACGTGTGTGAGAACGAGCGTGCGAGAGAGAGAGAGAGAGCCAGGGATTATGAGAGAGCTGTCTGATGAGGGAGGAGGGATCAGTTCTACTAGCAGGTGTGTGAGGGAGAGAGAGAGGGAGGGAGGGAGAGATACAGAGGCAGGGAGAGAGAGTGATAGACAGACCGAGAGAAGAATAGAGAGAGGGAGGGAGAGTGGGTGTGTAGGAGACGGAGAGAGAGAGAGAGAGAGAGGGAGGGAGAGTGGGTGTGTAGGAGAGAGAGAGAGAGAGAGAGAGAGGGAGGAAGAGTGGGTGTGTGAGAGACGGAGAGAGAGAGAGAGAGGGAGGGAGAGAGAGAGAGAGGGAGGGAGAGGGGGTGTGTGAGAGACGGAGAGAGAGAGAGAGAGGGAGGGAGAGAGAGAGAGAGGGAGGAAGAGTGGGTGTGTAGGAGGAAGAGAGAGAGAGTGTGAGAGACGGAGAGGGGGACATTAAGCTCTCTCCAGTCGGTTCTGTCCGACCTGCGGCTGCCGCCCGCTCGCCTGCATCCTCCGCACGCTCGTCCCCGGCACCAGTCGCACGCTCACCCGCGGTGAGTACCTGCGCTTTGATTGCTCTGTCCCTCCCGCTATGCGCTTAGGCTGGTGGACAGTCGAGTCGTGTGTCCACACGGGGAGTTACGAGATCAGGCATCCTGCAGCAGTGTGTGTAGTATGTGTGTGTGTGTGAATAGTATGTGTGTGTGTGTGTGTGTGTGTATGTGTGTGTATAGTATGTGTGTGTGTGTAATATAGTGTGTGTGTGTGTGTATGTGTGTGTATAGTGTGTGTGTGTGTGTAGTATAGTGTGTGTGTATGTGTGTGTGTGTAGTATAGTGTGTGTGTGTGTATGTGTAGTATAGTGTGCGTGTGTGTGTGTGTGTGTGAGCGCGCGTGTGTGCGTTATGTGTGTGTGTGTGCTTGTGAGCGCGTGTGTGTGTGTGTGCGTGTTTGTGTGTGTGTGCGTGTGTGTGTTTGTGTGCGTGTATGTGCGTTGTGCATGTGTGTGAGCGCGCGTGTGTGCGTTATGTGTATGTGTGTGTGCTTGTGAGCGCGTGTGTGTGTGTGTGCGTGTTTGTGTGTGTGTGCGCAAACACTGTTAAAATAAATACGCCATCGACCGACGTGTAGTAACGCTGATTTAGCGCTGTTTGTGTTTGGGAATGGAATAGTATTGGAAGTGCGTCCGAATCCTCTTTTCCGTTGCTTGCCTTCGCTAAGGCCTTTACGTTTCTCTCACTGGGGGGAAAAAGAAACGCTGAATTTCGTGTTTGGAGTTGCCCAAAGAGCAGAGGTGAAGAACTCTCGCTTTGCATCCGGGAAGCGTGCTTTGCATTCGCTAATCGGAGCTCGTTAGCATGTGCCGGCGAAGTCGCCGGTCAGTGGAAGGGTGACAGGGAGAGTTGCGGAGGGCGGACGGTACACAGTAGATCTTCTCGTCTCTCTGTGAGATCACTGGAGGTGTGTTCACCTGTCCGGCAGGTGCAGCAGGTGTTACAGACGCCCTCTGGTGGTCGTGCGCTGCCACGCGCAAACACGGTCGGCGTGGGCTTGTGTTCTTTAATCTCAGAGCTTTATGCCTTTCTGGCTGAGCTTCTGGGGCTCCTGCAGGTTCGCTGCTGTGCTGTTCCTGAAGTCCTCGTGTCGTTTCATCATGCCGTGGGACAATCAGTGTTTTGGTACAGAGTATAAGTAATATAGAATTACGAATATTTACAGGTTAAGTCAAGTGTTTTTTTTTGCATTCTAGTTTTTGCACCCTATCACAGTGCTAATTACCTGTGTCCTCTTGGAGCCAGCTCAGTGAATTCATCTACAGTAATTCTTAAAGGGAGGACCCTGTAAGGTGTTCAGCTCTGTCGGATGCAGGAGAAGCTAAGCTAACGGAGAGCTGCGTTCAGCGCGCCGCGAACTTCGTCTGAACTCCTCAGCGCGGCCTCTCCGGCCGACACAGGGTCTGAATCAGAGCCGCGATGGTGTGGGCGTAGAACCAAGAGCCCCCCGCTGCGCGGACGGCGGCGCTGGGCGGGCCGCGGAGTCCGCGATGAAGCCGAGGAGGGAGCTGCGTGTGCTCGCCCTCCCGCTGCCAGCGCCGCCAGCGCTAACTCGCTCACACGCTCGCTCTGCTGCGCCCCGCTGCTCGGGCCCTCCGGGGGGCGCTCACGGGGAGGTCCGCTAAAGCCTCGGCACTCTCCCCCCCCCCAACTCTCTCCCCCCCCCCCAACTCTCTCTCTCCCCCCCCCAACTCTCTCCCCCTCCAACTCTCTCTCTCTCACTCTCCCCCCCCAACTCTCTCTTTCTCTCTCCAACTCTCTCTCTCTCTCCCCCCCCCAACTCTCTCCCCCCCAACACACTCTCTCTCTCTCCCCCACTCTCTATCTCTTTCTCTCTCTCCCAACTCTCTCTCTCTCTCTCCCCCCCCAACTCTCTCCCTCTCTCCTGCAACTCTCTCTCTCTCTCACTCCCCCCACTCTCTCTCTCCCTCTCTCCCGCAACTCTCTCTCTCTCTCACTCCCCCCACTCTCTCTCTCTCTCCCCCCAACTCTCTCCCTCTCTCCTGCAACTCTCTCTCTCTCTCACTCCCCCCACTCTCTCTCTCTCCCCCAACTCTCTCCCTCTCTCCCGTAACTCTCTTTCTCTCTCCCCCCTCTCTCCCTCACTCGTTCCCACTGCCTCCCTCTCTCTCCCCCCCAACTCTCTCGCTTTCTCACTCGTTCCCACTGTCTCCCTCTCTCTCTCTCTTTCCCCTCTCTCTTTCTCTCACTCTCTCTCCCCCCCTCTCGCTCACTTTGTCTCGCTCTCCCTCCCCCTCTCTCTCTCTCTCTCTCTCTCTCTCTCTCTCACACACGTACACACACTGCCTGTCCAGCCAAGAGGAATTCAGGGACACGTGTGTTACAGCTTCGCACGAGAACTCCTAACGTAGAATATGCGAATGATGTAGAGAACCACTGCAGAGGACATCAATGAAAATAGACAGAAGAAAACACATTAAATGAACATTACACCATACATTATTTTGAGATCATGCAGTGACAGTGTGTGTGTGTGTGTGTGTTGGTGGATGTATAATGTGTGTGTATGTGTGTGTGTGTGTGTGTGGGTGGATGTATAATGTGTGTGTATGTGTGTGTGTGTGTGTGTGTGTGTGTGGGTGGATGTATAATGTGTGTGTATGTGTGTGTGTGTGTGTGTGTGTGTGTGTGTGGGTGGATGTATAATGTGTGTGTATGTGTGTGTGTGTGTGTGTGTGTGTGTGGGTGGATGTATAATGTGTGTGTGTGTGTGTGTGTGTGTGTGTGTGTGGGTGGATGGATTTATGTGTCAATCCACAGAAATTTACCTCTGCTGTTCCCACCTGCTTCTAAAACTGTGACAAGGACGCAGTAACGCATTATTGAATCTCCCCTCTGATGAACCTGTTTAAACTGCCGCTTAGAGGCCGGTGAATGTGCTCTCATGATTTAGCAGTGAGAGGGCTTCTGCACCGCCGGCAGATCAGCACAAAGCGCAGCGCCTTTTTCACGGTCTCTCAGAGAGCTGTGTTGTTAGTGCCCGTGGAGTGAAAATGTTAGTGTAAGTGGTCATTTGAAAAGAGAATGATAAGCGGCTGTACCGCGTGAAGGGAAGCGCTTTTATTTTTCCAGCGATTGAACTGCCACTCTTCATTCCACTCGGACCTTATTTATAGACTGTGACATTCCTGTGGCCGATGTGGTTAAGGGCAGCGCGGCCATGGCCCGCAGGGGGTTGCCAGTTCAACTCCAGGACAGCGGGGCGGCCGCTTTTGCCCTTGAGTCGAAGTCCTGTAGCCAGGTCATCCAGCTGTTTGAAGTGCGGGGGGGGGGGGGGGGGGGGGTGCTTGTAAGATGGTGATGAGTCCCTTCACTCCAAAACCCCCCAAAAAACCAGGTGGGGGGCGGGGGGTTCTACCATGTCCCTGTAAAGCTGATGGCAGCAGGCGGGTGTGGGTCACAGTCCAGATTTTCGTGCGTTCCGCGTGCGAATCTCCCCTCCCTGCTGTGCCTCTCTCTGTGCTGCGATCCCGTCTCTGCTCGCCTGCCGTCTGATACGGTGAGATAACGCAGGGGGAGGGACGAGCTGGTCCGTCTGCCTCTTCTTTCAGACAGAAGAACATAAAAGACAGCAGAGTCTCCTCTTCTGTCAAAAAACAAACTGATATTCTGACTGCCCAGAGCTAACTTCCTTCTCCCTCATACCATTCCTTATCCACCCCCATACATTCACTCACTGGGCATGCATGGATTGATCACTAGCCAAGTTCTGCCTCGACACACATGCATTTAACAGTCTTTAACGGTGCCCTTTATCATTCATTTGCAATGCGGATGCACACGTCTCATCAATTTTCACACACAGTCTGTCTCTCGAGTCAAGTAGCTGCTGAAGCTTTGCCCAGGGGCACAGCAGCCACACACTATCTGGGATTTGAACCTGCAACCCTGTGATTACAAGCTGATTTCACACTGCACTGGCAGTACTGGCCTGCCACTCGTTCCAGTTCAGACCCCTGTTCCCACGCGTAGCTACACTGTATTGATCCACGGAAGGTTCAAGGTGAGCCTCACAACAGTGTTCTGTCACAGGCAAACACAGGGCCCCAATTCTGTTTCTCCCTCCCCCCTAAAATAAAGATTTTTACCTTCTCCCGAGTAAAGTGCTCTTTAGCGTTTGCACAATGTGGCACTGAGTTTAATCTTGTCCAGGAGCAACAGGAACGTTCTGTTCAATAAAGTCCAAAAGTTATCAGCCCTGACACACAGTGGAGAATCTTTTGAGCGAGATCGATGTTCCCTTAATCCCCTTGGAGATTGCCGAGATCTTCCGCCATAGAGACGTTGCAGCATGTGTAGGAAGATCACTGAGTCTTTGTGGTTTTAATCAGGCTCCCTGTGCATGCTGGGATACCTGTGGGAGTTCTGAGATCCATAGACCCTCTATTGGGTTGAGGTTTACAAAAAGTCACAGCTGAGACTTTCTCCGGCATGCAGATAGCTGATTGTTAAATGGTTTGAAATGGCCTGTCTCTCTGCGGGACTATGGAAACGTGCTCGTTTTAAATCGGCGCTGTGAGTGTAACGGCCGCAGAATGGTGCCAGATCATATTCGTAACGCCTGTCTCATCCCATCTGCATCCATCGGCCAATCAGGAGAGCGCAGGATGTGACAGGGCCTGGGGGGGGGAGTCTTGAGCCCTGCTCACGACCTCGAGACAGGAGGTACGAGCTGAAGACCCAGGTTCCCGAAATCTCACAGCTTCTACAGGGGTGAATGTAGGCCACACAGGTGTCAGACTCCAGTCCTTAGAGCCTGAGCTCCTTTATGATGTCACAGTTTAACCAGCGGAATACGGCCGGGTCCAGACTCTCTTTAGAGAGACGCCTTCAGATGCTGCGGATCCGGAAAGAGCCGGAAGATGAATAATGGAAGACAAGAATTCTGGTTAAAAAAAATTATAAATTCTTCTGGGGAGAAGAACTCTCGGCCACCATTGAAGTGGAGATCTGAGGGTCTGTTCAAGCCTCTGGAGCTCCTTCATTTCTGTTTCTTTTTTGTTGTTTTTTTTTCCCAAACAGATTTTACTGCTTCCACACTCATGTTTCCATGGAGATGGAACTGCACTGATGAATCTTTTCGTGCATTTTTATTTAGTTTTGGTATATTTCTGGCCATTTAGCTTGTCTGATTACATACGCACGTGTGTGAGATGTGGACCTGTGTTCGTCTCCAGGTGTGTGTGATTCTTGGTCTTGGTGTCCCTGGGAACGCTCTGGGTAGTCTTATCCTCCAGGGACCCCCGCTGGGATGACAAAAATACATATATTGCAGGGAAAATATTTTCAAAATATTTTGTTATTTTTATTGAATGTCCCCTTCATCGTAGGCTTCTGCACAGTAGAGGATGTGGCTCTTGAGATTAAGCCCAGAGACCGTTCATGTCCCATGCCGGGGACAAAAATGAACTGCCGAGTTTTAGGAGAACAAACGTTAAAGCTTTATCAGTCGGCCGTCCTGTACACTGAGAGCACTGAGCATGCTCCAGCTGGGCCGGGAGATTTCCAGAGAGTTATGCATTCATAACGTCAGGTGGAATAAGGTAAGGTAGACACAGGAGATGGACTTTTATGAACTCGTTTTTGTGTTTATGGACTTGTTTTTGTGTCTTTGAACTTGTGTTTGAGCGAACCGTGATGTCTCTACTGCATACGAGAGAATGCAAACCTGGAGGGAAAACTGAAATTAAACCGAATGCGTTAAATGCCACTTTGAACGCGGTCAAGTCGATCGTTAAGAAGGGCGCGGGCGTATCGAACCGTCCGCACGCTGCTCAGAATGGGCTGTCCATCAAAACTGGCCACGGGGAGACAGGGTTAATGAAGTTATTTGTGCAGGCACACACACACACACACACACACACACACACACACACAGACACACACACACACACACGCACTGCTGGCTGTGCTGTTTCGCTGACAGTATTTGCTGGGTGTTTTCCAGACACGCGTTGTGTGTTCTTCACACTGTGGCTCACCTGTGGAGCAGCAGGTGAAATGGCCTGTCTGGTGTTAGTCTCAACTTTTAATGCTGCCTCTCCCAGTTGCCACAGCGATAGTGCTGCCACTTTGACGCTGTTGCACCCCCGCCCCCCCCCCCCCCTTGCCACTTTGACACTTTTGCACCTCATTTACCCCCCTCCAACCCCGTGTGTGGGAGAGCCTCCTGTGATGGCTCTTCACTCTGATGATGTGTACTGTGATACTGATGGTGCACGGGCTGGGCTGATGATGCTTTGCTGTGCTGTGCTGACGATGCTGTGTTGTGCTGTGCGGTGCGGTGCTGTGCTGTGCTGTGCTGTGCTGTGCGGTGTGGTGCTGATGATGCTGTGCTGTGCTGTGCTGTGCTGTGCTGTGCTGTGCTGATGATGCTGTGCTGTGCTGTGCTGTGCGGTGTGGTGCTGATGATGCTGTGTTGTACTGTGTTGTGTTGATGATGCTGTATTGTGCGGTGCGGTGTTGATGATGCTGTGCTGTGCTGTGCTGATGATGCTGTGCTGTGCTGTGCGGTGTGGTGCTGATGATGCTGTGCTGTGCTGTGCTGATGATGCTGTGCTGTGCTGTGCGGTGTGGTGCTGATGATGCCGTGTTGTACTGTGTTGTGTTGATGATGCTGTATTGTGCGGTGCGGTGTTGATGATGCTGTATTGTGCGGTGCGGTGTTGATGATGCTGTATTGTGCTGTGCTGATGATGCTGTGCTGTGCTGTGCGGTGTGGTGCTGATGATGCTGTGTTGTACTGTGTTGTGTTGATGATGCTGTATTGTGCGGTGCGGTGTTGATGATGCTATGCTGTGCTGTGCTGATGATGCTGTGTTGTGCTGTGCGGTGCTGTGTTGATGATGCTGTATTGATAATGCTGTGTTGTGCTGTGCTGATGATGCTGTGCTGTGCTGTGCTGACGATGCTGTGTTGTGCTGTGCTGTGCTGATGATGCTGTGTTGTGCTGTGCTGTGCTGTGTGGTGTTGTGCTGATGATGCTGTGTTGTGCTGTGCTGTGCTGATGATGCTGTGCTGTGCTCTTTCTCTTTGCCTGCAGGAAACAGGATGAAGGGGACCCCCCCATCTCCAGCACACTAGAGCCCCCGTTTCCCCAGACCCCTCCTCCGCACACCGCACCCCCGTACCTGAAGGTAAGGGGAGGCGGGGCCTTTACACCTGCGGCCCCCCAGGCTTCGTCCTATTGGCTGATTAACCTGCCAAGCCTGCGCCACCATTTACCCTCAGCTCTGTGTCCGCCTGTCTCTGTCTCTCTCTTGCTCTCCTATTGGCTAAATCCTTATTTTCCACTGACCGCTCAGCCAATGTGGAGGTGGGGGAGTGTCACTTATAAAGAGCACGCCCCCCCCCGACTAACGACAGCTGCTACCTGCGCAGAAGCTTTGGAGAAAAATAACACGCTCCCCTCTTCATAAAGCGCAGCTGAAATGAGTCGCACAGGGCGCGTTGCATGATGGGATAAACATTTCATCCCTGAGTTGTTTTTTTTCTTTTCTCTTTTTCTGCGTAAAGTGCTGCCGCGCTTTTGTGCGAAGCAAGACGGCGTATCGCACAAATAACACCTCCTTGCGCTACAAAAATAAAACAACAAAAAAACAAAACAAAGAGGGTAATTTTCATAATCGTCTTGTGTAACACCCTTCATCGGCAACGAACGTGCGGGAGGAAATGAACAGGACGCTGAGCGCATCTGGAGGGCTGGAGTTATTTACATTTCAAATGGACTCGGGTACGAGGGGGGGGCTGCTGGGTAATTATCGTACTCCAGCGTTCAGCCGTGCGTCAGCGCGAATGGTGCGGCTGCATTGTGCGCGTATAATAGCTCTTCCTCTCCTTCTTCCTCCTCCTCTTCTTCTAAAGAAGCGGTCTTTAATGGCGGTCTCTCTCTCTGCCGCGGTCTCAGTGGTCCGAGCGGCGCGTCGTCTGTACCGGGTCAGCACTGACCGTACCGGGTCAGTTTAAACCTCTCGCACAGCGGTCAGTGTTCGGAGCGAACGCACACCTCCTGTACGTGTGCTTACTACTGTCTGTCTGGGGCTGGAAGGCCAAAGTCCACTGACCTTCCTCCCCCTGCTGTTCCTGCGTAGAGAAACCTTCATGTTTTTTACGTGAGCAGGTAATTGTGATTTAACTCATTTCTAAAATGGCCCCACTAGGAGAAAACAACTTTTATTTTTTAATTTGGTGGATTAATTTTTTCCTCGTGTCTAATTACTTTCTTCTCAAACTGCACAAAACTGCAAAACAAGACTTTTAGCTGATGCAGTGAAGGAGGACAGATTTATTCGGCTTTATTCACAAGCCGTGCCTCGTGACTGGGGCGTCCCGCGTCGATTCGGGAGAGCTGAGAGAAGAAAGAAGATGAAGGAGAGCAGCTTTTTTTAGGTGGCGCGAGCTGCTCCAGTCGAGTCAAAGGCGGCGCTAGGCTCCACATTTTAGCCGAGAATCGAAAGTAATCTGGGTTTCAGAGATTTGGGGCTTTTAACTTGAAAGGCGCTGGGGTTGGAGCTTAAGAGGATACTATCTTTGTGATGTCACAGAGCTTAAAAGGGTGCCTCTGTGATGTCACAGAGCTTGAAGGGACTTGGGCTCCTGGGCATGACTGAGCCGTCTGATTGGGTGCGTTCGGATGAGGAGGGAGGGTCGATCTCTAAAACACCTGCTCCACCTGCTCCTGTCGTCTGAACGTCCCAGTGGATGTTCTCTTGCTTGTACGCGAGAGTGCTGATGACTTCAACCCAGCCATCGATAAAATTCACGCACACATTAATACCTTCCCTTTCCCTGGGGGAGTCTGGGGGGGGGGGGGGGGGGGGGGGGGGGTTGAGGCACCTGTGGAAATTTATTAAAGCAGTCACAGGGAAAATGTTCCCTTCATGCATTCAAGATTTATTCCTTTGTGTCAGTTGTGGCTAAGAAAAAATAAATTATGTTTGAGCTCACATGATTTAATAAATGGATATTGCAGGGAGGTGTGGTTCGTTCATTATGTTTTATCTTTACTTTCGCCCAAGTAAGATGTTTTTCCTTGTAGTAATTGCTTAAGCTTTTGGGCTTATTGCCAGGCCCATGTTAGTTTTTTAAATCTGATGCATCTTATTGGACACCAGAGCTCTCAGCTCAACCTTCGGAGGTTGTATCCCAAGCGGAAGGTCCCACTTCCAAGGAGACCGAAGGATCTCACTTCACTGATTGGCTCCTGTTAGACTCAGGCCTACTGGACATTGGCCAGCATCCGACAGAGGGCTTCTGTGATTGGCTGGGGGTGGGATGAGGCCAGAAGTGCCGTGCGTCTGAGCTGAACTCTTTTTGAACAGTGTGCAGACGGTGCTATATCTCACATGGACAGCGCCACTGTCACAGATTCTGAGTGGTTTTGATAAACATAATTAAAAACAAATGAATTCTAGCAGTGATACCCAGTTTGTTGCTGCAGGATAGTAATGGGTTTGGTTTCAAAGTGACAAAGGGCCCTTGTAAATTGAGCCCAGGTGGAGAATCCTCCTGTATGTGAGAGGGTCTGAAACTGCACATAATAGTTGTGGAGTGACGATGGCCTTATTGGAGCATGCCCAGTTTGTGCTTCTCTTCAGCAGATGGGAGTAGGACGACAGCCCTGTGCTGCGGAAACAAGAAAAGTTGCAGATATTTATAGAGATGGAGCCGAACCTCGGGCTGGAAGAGGGAGGGAGGGAGAGAGAGAGAGAAAGGGAGAGGAAGAGGGAGAGAGGGAACACGGAAGGACAGGACTGTAAGGAGCTTACTGGAGTGAGATGTGAAGGATGATACTGCTTTAATCAGTTCTTCAGAGAAAAAACAAGTAATCCCCCCCCCCACATACACACTCACACGCACACACACACACACACACACTCTCACACACACACACACTCACACGCACACACACTCACTCACACACTCACACGCACACACACTCACACACACACTCACACTCACGCACACACACTATACACACACACACACACTCACACTCACACTCACACACACACACTATACACACACACACACACACACGCTCACACTCACTCACTCACACGCACACACGCACACACACACACTCACACTCACACACACACACTATACACACACACACACTCACTCACTCACACACACACACACACACACACGCTCACACACACACACACACACACTCACACACACACTCACACACACACACACACACTCTCGCTCACACACACACACACACACACACACACATACTCTCGCTCACACACACACACGCACACACATACACACGCACACGCTCACATGACATGTGACTGCAGAATTCTGCCTCCTGCACCTGCTGTGCCTCCCCCCCCCCCTCCTCCCCCCCCCTTCCCCCCCGGGACGCCCCCCTCGGTCCAAACTCCACGGCCAGAAAATAAAAACCCAAATCCACTCCAAGGTCAGAGAGGGGAGGGGGAGGTTTGACCCTCCCATCTGTCGCCCGTCAGTCACAGAGCGGAGGGAGCACGCTAACGCTCTGGCGTCACCTGCTGCATTCCAGAGATAACGAGACTCGGTTAATTACTGTGCTGGACTTTACTTCGTGTTTTATTGGGACCCCCCTGTGTGTGAAACAGAAGCACTGCAGACACATATGGGACACCTTATACAAGCAACTGTAAAGAACATTTAGAGTTACCATAGCCATGTAAACACTCACCTTTATGCGTGTGAACAGAAAGAGAATAGCTGTATAGTGTAGCGGTTTTACTTCTGCTGTGAGCGGCCATTAAATACCTGGGGAATGAACGACCCGCTGGTACATACAGTAGGTGGCAGCACAGTGTAGAGAATCTTGTTCCTCAATGGTTATAACCTCAAATCACCAGAGGGGGCGCTGTTGCATATGTCTGAGCATGGTTTTCAACATGAACTGCTTCCCTCAACTGCTGCTCAATACAACTGCGAAAACAAAAGAGCTAATCAACTACAGTTACACGTGCACTAGTTTACTCAATGAGTTAACTGTAAACTCATTTACAAAACTCGAAATTCAATGAGTTAACTCTGAACTCAGCAGGTAAACTCTGAATTCAGTCAGTTCTATTCAGAGTCAACGAAAATCCCATTTTGCTAATTGCTAATATTTTTCTACAGGTAGCACGTCAGATATTTGATATTTCCTGCTTGGCATCTGCAGATCATTTTTATGATGATTTGATATTATATGTAGCTCTCCTCTCTGTAACCCCTCCACCCCACGCCTCATGACTTTTGCGGTAATCTTTCCACACTGTGTGTCACCTGGAGTTTGAGTGAGTGAGGGATTTCCCCGCATGAGAGTGTCATACCTGCAGAACACCTACAGAACAGCTGTTTGTTTTTGGTGGTTAGCCGCTCTCTCCCCTATATATCTCTCTCTCTCTCTCACTCTATCTCCCCCTCTCCCTCCCCTCTGTCTCTCTCTCTCTTTCCATCCCTCCCCTCTGTCTCTCTCTCTCTCCCTCTCCCTCCCCTCTGTCTCTCAATCTCTCTCTCTCCCTCCCCTCTGTCTCTCTCTCTCTCTCTCTCTCTCTCTCTCCCTCCCCTCTCTCTCTCTCTCTCAAGCTTCTCCAGATGTGTGATCACAGCCTGTGTTGAATAACAGTCTCACCTCTTGAACGATCTGAATGAGAGAGAGAGAGAGAGAGAAAGAGAGGGGGAAAGAAAGGAAGTGAGAGAGAGAGAGAGAGAGAGGCAGGAGGAAAGGAGAGAGTGAGAGGCTCGTAAAGCAGGAGGATGGAGAGAAAGAAACTCTGTTCTGCTGGAATGTGATTTTCAGTTCCTCCCTCCGTTTTTTTCTTTCTTTTTTTTTTTTTTACCAGCAAGGGGAGGGTGAGCAGGAAGAAAAGAGGGAAATAGACCAAAGGACAAACACACACACACACACCTCTATGTGCGCACACACACACACACACACACACACCCGTGTGCACACGCATTCACACACGCCTCTACGCACACACCCACACACGCACACACAGACACACCCTCACACACATACTCAGACACACGTGTTTGTACGTACACACACACACACCCACACCCACACACACACACACGCGCGCAGCGGTGAGAGGCGGTGCCGGTGGCCGGTTAGCGCAGTCATGGTTAGCGCTGCTCAGCGGATCGCTGCTTTGTGGGAGCGACGTTTCCTGGCGGAGAAACAGCAGCAGTGGTACACCGGGCTCTCCCTGGGGCCCCGCGACCCCGAGTCCATCTGAGGCGCCCCCCCTCCTCCCCCCCCCCGCCCAGTTCGGCGGTCTCCTGGAGTTCCCCCGGAGTTTCGGACTTTTTTAAAATTTTTCCCGTTTCCCCCCGCTCACTGCAAACATCAAACATGGCCAAGAGCCACCAGCTACACACCGACCCCCCGCTGGCACCCACCGGGCACTGGAGACGGCAGAGCGTGGTGAGTACCCTGCCCGCCGGACCCCGGGGGGGGGGGGGGACTCCGGGGCAGCTCTGTACCCACCCCCACCCAGAACCGGGCCCCCCCTCGGTGCCTAGGGAGGATAAACGCTCTGAGAATGTGCTTTGCTGCAAAGCCTGTCCCGTGGGCTGCAGTCCTGTTCTGGGGGGGAGGGGGGGTACAGGCGGGGGGCAAGGGGCCGGGGGCGGGGGGCAGTTAAAGGTTACTCATTAAAGCAGGTCACGCTGTTGCCTCCCTTTTCACATCTGCCCCTGGGGCAGGAGAACGCACGGGGCAGGTGTGATTTCAGTATGGGGCTCTTCTGTTACTTCCTGAACGTAAAATAACTCTAAAGAGGGAGAGAGTGCTTGTATACATGTGGCTTACCTCTGTGTCTTCATGACAAAACTAAAAAAAAAAAAAAAACATTTACAGGAAAATGGAAGAAGTGTGATTTTTAAAGGGAAGGATTGTGTGATGTTGTGCATTGTCCTTATTATAGATGTTTGATTATACACATGTAAAATCATTTAGTTACTCTGAATTCTGTTCTAAACTGTGGTTTGATCTCAGTCTTGCACTGAATGTTCTTACATTGCTCTTTAACCATGAGTAGCCAACAGCGAAGCCGTTTCAGGCAAGAGACTTCCAGAGGCGATGATGATGTCACTGCTCGGATTTGCATGATGATGTTTGACGGGTGTTTGACTGCCATTTGCACTTCGAATGTACCACGATTCCTGTCGCAATAGTCTGTGACATGAAGTCAGAGAGCAGTCCTCTGACCTGTAAAAAAAAATGACACTTTTTTGATAACGTGGACGATCAGGCCGTGGGAGGGGCTTCGGGAAGGGCGAGCCCACCGACCCGCCACGGGGCTCAGTGACATCTGCATGGTGGCGACTGTGTAGCCTGGGCGTCGTTGGGCACGGTCGCCAGGGTGTTGTCGGGCACAGTCGTCGGGGCGTCGTCGGGCACGGTCGCCATGGCGTCGTCGGGCACGGTCGCCGGGGTGTCGTCGGGCACGGTCGCCGGGGCGTCATCGGGCACGGTCACCAGGGCGTCGTCGGGCACGGTCGTCGGGCACGGTCGTCGGGCACGGTCGTCGGGCACGGTCGTTGGGCACGGTCGTCGGGCACAGTCGTCGGGCACAGTCACCTTTCTCCTGAGCGCGTCCCGTCTGGCGTTCTCAGCGCACGCTGGCCGCGGGATGGCTGGTCGCGGGATGGCTGGGCGCGGGATGGCCGGGCGCGGGACGGCTGGGCGCGGGACGGCTGTTTGCTTAGAGGGCCGTGGCGGGATTCCTGCGTTCACAGAGAGGCTCAGTCCCGCCGCTGTTTGACCAAGGCTCTGCCGAACAAACACAGCTGGAAAACAAGCCTGACCCTGAACCCGGCGTGCTCAGAACGCCCTGACCCTGGGCCTCGTCCTGAACCCGGCATGCTCAGAACGCCCTGACCCTGGGCCTCGTCCTGAACCCGGCGTGCTCAGAACGCCCTGACCCTGGGCCTCGTCCTGAACCCGGCGTGCTCAGAACGCCCTGACCCTGGGCCTCGTCCTGAACCCGGCGTGCTCAGAACGCCCTGACCCTGAGCCTCGTCCTGAACCCGGCGTGCTCAGAACGCCCTGACCCTGGGCCTCGTCCTGAACCCGGCGTGCTCAGAACGCCCTGACCCTGGGCCTCGTCCTGAACCCGGCGTGCTCAGAACGCCCTGACCCTGGGCCTCGTCCTGAACCCGGCGTGCTCAGGACGCCCTGACGCACGATGTACAGGCTGCACATCAACAACACGTCAGCTACACATCAGCTACACGTCAGCAGCGTGTTGACAGCTTGTTGATAGCGTGTTTACTGTGTGTTGACAGTGTGTTGACTGCATGTTGAGAGGCGTGCCTTTCATAAGCAAACAGCTCGGGTAGCAAACACAGCTCGGTTAGCGCACAGCTCGGTTAGCGCACAGCTCGGTTAGCACACAGCACACAGCTCAGTTAGCAAACAGCTCGGTTAGCACACAGCTCAGTTAGCGCACAGCTCGGTTAGCACACAGCTCAGTTAGCACACAGCTCAGTTAGCGCACAGCTCGGTTAGCAAACAGCTCGGTTAGCACACAGCTCAGTTAGCGCACAGCTCGGTTAGCACACAGCTCAGTTAGCGCACAGCTCGGTTAGCACACAGCTCAGTTAGCGCACAGCTCGGTTAGCGCACAGCTCGGTTAGCACACAGCACACAGCTCAGTTAGCAAACAGCTCGGTTAGCACACAGCTCAGTTAGCGCACAGCTCGGTTAGCACACAGCTCAGTTAGCACACAGCTCAGTTAGCGCACAGCTCGGTTAGCGCACAGCTCGGTTAGCACACAGCTCAGTTAGCGCACAGCTCGGTTAGCACACAGCTCAGTTAGCGCACAGCTCGGTTAGCACACAGCTCAGTTAGCAAACAGCACCACTTAGCACACAGCTCAGTTAGCACACAGCACCACTTAGCACACAGCTCAGTTAGCACACAGCTCAGTTAGCATACAGCACCGCTGGCTTCACCGCACCGCGCTTGCTAACGGCTGTAACACCTAACCGCGGCACGCAGAGGGATCTGCAGAGCGCAGATCCCACTTTGTTCCTGTGCAGCTCTCAGACTGAAGCCGGCTTTGCTGTGTTCTGTGTTGATATGTCATCCCCCCTGTGCTCAGTGCTGAAGCGTTTGTGTTGTTATGCTGAAAAGATCTGAATGCCGTAATCGGACAGAAAAACACTCAAACTCAAAGCCCTGTTCCTGGAGATCCACTGTCCTGTTGGTTTCCATTCCAACCATAATTTAGCACACCTTACTCTACTAATTAGCAGCTTAGTGAGATCTGTAGCTGTTGAATGAGGTGTGCTTTGTTAGGGTTGGAGTGAAAACCTACAGGAGGGTAGATCTCTGGGAACAGGGTTGGGTTGCCCTGTACTAATCTTTAAGGTCTTTATTTTTAAAGAATAAGGTGTTTTTTGGGGGGGAATTTCAGTGATAGTCTGAGGGTTTGGCACTGGGAGAACAGTCTGTGTGGGTGGTGGGGGTGCAGGATGGTTCTGAGGAGAAACGGGACAGGTGATGTGTTTTGGGGTGCCACAGGAGGGCCTGTGAGGAGCCCCAAAAGTTTCTGGGTGTGTTCAAAGCCAGGGCCCCCTGGAGCACGCTCAATTTATTCCATCTCATTTTTTTTTGTTCTCTCTCATTTCAATATTTTTTTTCCAGACTACTACTGATTTGTTTGAAATGATTGAAAAGATGCAGGTAAGTTGAGCTTTTTTCCTCCTCTTCAAACTTCACTATCATTTGATTAAATACTTGGCTTCCTTCTCTGAATCCTGGCAAGAATTAACCCTTTAAGGTGTTAATTATGATATATATGTGATGAGAATGTTCGTAGAACTGAACATTCTAATGCTGATGTCGCAATCACTAGAGTTCTAGAACATTGACTTAGAATTCTGAAA
Source organism: Anguilla anguilla (assembly GCF_013347855.1). Classification (NCBI taxonomy): domain Eukaryota; kingdom Metazoa; phylum Chordata; class Actinopteri; order Anguilliformes; family Anguillidae; genus Anguilla; species Anguilla anguilla. Next base: position 2,114,357 of record NC_049211.1, read on the forward strand.
AGGGCATTCCAAAATGCGTGGTCAAATTAAAACCACAAGGCACAGCCATTCTGAATGTTTTTCTCAGTCCAGTTCTACGATACTTTTCCCTGCCCTCCCACTGAACTGGCTTCCCCTACGCGCGTCACCACAGAGGCTTTTCCCTGTAACTCCGAGCAGATCCGTCTACATCGGCGTTTGCTTTTCCAAGCTAACGGTTTTCCTTCACGAGGCACTGACCCCCCCCCCCTCCATTTTTGGCCCTTGTTCCTGAAATCACCGCTCGTCGTCTTCCTGGTTGGGAGACGGGAGCATGGAATTATGGGTTGGGATGGAATGTCTGGTCGTTGTCATGGACGCAGCGAGCCCTCGCCTCCACGCTGTAGCCGGGGTCCCGAGCAGTGTGTCATCGCTGGGCTGCTCTGATGTCACGGTGTCCTGTTCGGCTGCAGCGTTTCCTCCCCCCCCCCCCCATCCCCAGACTTTTTAGGCCAGGTATAAGCCGATGGCTCCTGTGCCTTGTGATAAATATATGGGCCCGAACACCGTGGTGTTAGAATGTCTTGGGGCTGAAGGTGGAGTTTCATTACAGTGTTAAATGAACTGTATTACGGTAGTGATCCCCTGCCGTGTTCTCCACTTGTGAGTTAATTACAGTAAAATTAAGCTGTGCTGTGGCTGGGTAATGCGCTCCCTTTCCAGACATTTAGCTGACGCTCCTATCCAGAGCGACTCAGCTCACAGTGTGCTCTTTACGCACACTGTCTGTTTATACAGCCGGATATTTGCGGGAGAAATTCAGGTGAAGCACCTCGCTCAGACGTACACAGCAGCCTTCCCGCCTGGGAATCGGACCCACAGCCTCTGATTTACAGCCCGGGTTCTGTAATCATTACACTGCTGTCAGTCTGTCAGAGTTTACAGAGCTCATGACCCTGTGGGTGAAAGCAGCTGTAGCTAAACTCCAGCGCATGGCGTTGCCCTCCTTCACTACCTACGGTTCACTTTTCTCATTTTTAATATTTTTTTGTTTGTTTTTTAGTTTTGTCTCCCCCTGCTGCGTATGTTATGATCATAATATACATTACAATGACATCATCCATACAGTTCCATGGAGAGACAGCAGCCCACAGTTCTTGCGAGGAAGCTGTGGTTTGTGGATTTTATCGCAGGGTCTTCCTCCCCAGAGTCTTCCTCAGTCTCCCTCAGTGACGCTAGGAGGACAGCGGCTCTTTATAAGTGACACAGCCCCCACAATCCCCTGTTTCTGATTATTCCCTCTACACTGTGTCCTCTCTCTTCGCACTCTCCGTCTGACTCTCTCACTCTCACTCTTTCTCCATCTGTCGCTCTCTCTCTGTCTATCACTCTTTCTCGCTCTCTCACTTTCTATCTGACTCTCTCTCACTCTCTCTCTCTCTTTCTCTGTTTGTCTCTGTCTCTCTGTTTGTGTGTGTGCAGAGCTGTGAATTGAATGGAATATAATTACCCTTTCATGTAAGTTACAGGTCGTTCTAAGTTAAATAATAAAAGACTTTAGTGTTTACAGTCATGAATGGGGAAGCTCGTTTATGTTGACCTAGTTTGGCAGTTGGAAAAAGTCAATGACCAGATAATGGCTGGTTGTTAAAGGATTTGACTGGGGAAAGCTGATAGGCAAATCGTTTGAGGGGCTACAGTTTGAGAAGAGCTAGCGCAGTGCTAACGGCCAACTGGTGACCCGTTTCCTGTTTCCTGTTTCCTGTCTAACTTCCAGAGCAACAGAATGGACGAGCAGAGGTGCACCCTGCCTCCCCCCCTCAAGGTATGTCACCCCGTCCAGCCCCCATTCCTAAAATAAACACCTACACTGTCCCAAAGGTACTTCACCCTGTCCTGCCCCATTCCTAAATAAACACCTACACTGTTCCAAAGGTATGCCACCCCATCCCACCCCCATTTCTAAAAGGTGCGGTGTCCAGACGTCCCGGTTTGGAACCAAGTGTCCCTGTGTCCCCACGAACGCCTGAAACAGGACAAAATGTCCCGGTATTCTCCTCACGTGTGTAAAAAACGGCTTCCGTGGCAGCTAAAAGAACTGTCCCTGTTTTACGTTTTCCGAGCGTAAAGAGACATCTGCTGTGAATTTTAGTGTTAAGTGGAACCTGCAGCCGGTGGCAGAGGTGTTGGTTTATAAACCGTCGTTGAGCAGTGGAGTGAAAGCGCTCAGCCCGCATGCTCGTGGTCACGGGTTCAAACAGAACGGAGTGTGAAGTTAACCCCTCGCGCTCACCTCCAAATATTCCGTCACGGTTAAATTTCACATTAAACAGCCGTACGAAGTCCCCCCCCAGGGCCTGTATAAGGTGTGTGACTTTACACCCCCCCACCCCAAGTCTGTAGTTGTACCTTTGAGTTTCTCTTTGAAATTTTAAGGCTGCAAGATATACCAGAACTGGGCTGGAATATAACGTAATAAATAAAAAAAACTTGTTTTTCACACATTCAAAACATATGCTATAAACACTGCACTGTACTGTAAAAAGGTTGTTCAGGACACTGTTGAGGTAATGTAGAAAGGATGTTCAGAAAAGATGTGAGGTGTTAGAAAAGGTTGTTCGGAACACATATAGTATGTTGCTGTACATCGATTGTTGAGAATACAGGTGAGGTGTAGTGAAAAGGTTGTTGTAATACAGGTGAGGTGTAGTGTAAAGGTTGTTGTAATACAGGTGAGGTGTAGTGAAAAGGTTGTTCTAATACAGGTGAGGTGTAGTGTAAAGGTTGTTGTAATACAGGTGAGGTGTAGTGAAAAGGTTGTTGTAATGCAGGTGAGGTGTAGTGTAAAGGTTGTTGTAATACAGGTGAGGTGTAGTGAAAAGGTTGTTGTAATACAGGTGAGGTGTAGTGAAAAGGTTGTTGTAATACAGGTGAGGTGTAGTGAAAAGGTTGTTGGGAATACTGGGGAGAGGCCAGTGGCGAAATTCCCGGTATTCCGGAGATCCCGCCTGTCAGCCACGCCCTGGCCGAAGTCCAGGCTGGGAGACCGGTGTTGCTAAGCAACCTAAACAGTGTCCCCTCCCAAAAGGGAGTCTGAGCGTTCTTAGCATGGGTGTGTCGTCCGCATACCAGACGGACTGAACTTTTCAAGGAGCCTGACTCGGCTGTATGACTGGTCAACCAACCCCCACCGCCCCCCTTTTGGGGAATGTATGTCCCCACCCCCATCTCCATCCCCCACGCTGTCCCGTCAAATTTACTTTCCCTCCCTTGTGATGAAAGGCAAACACGCTGAACGGGAAAGTGTGGAGGAGGGCGAGGTGCGGGTTCACCAGCGTTACCGTGGCCGAACTAATCGATCCCAGCTCCGCTGTCCCTCTCCACGTTCCTGTTTGGTTGCTAAGCTCAGTGATGCGGTCTCCATGGGGACCCTGCTGTGTGGTCAGGGGCTTATCGTTGCCGTGGTCCCTCTGAGCAGCCGCTTCGTGTTCTTGTCTCCGCAGACTGAGGAAGACTACATCCCATACCCGAGCGTCCATGAGGTAAATCGCGGGGGAACCACCGGGGGTGAACCCTCTCTTTATCCAAAACTGGCACTGTAGACACTCACTATACTGCAGGTAAACTCGCTGGGCAACTAGACGTGATGCACTATGACTGACTTGTTTCCGTGGCTACCGCCCCCCTCCCCCAGGTGCTGGGCCGTAAGAGCCCGTTCCCCCTCATCCTCCTGCCCCAGTTCGGGGGCTACTGGATCGAGGGCACCAACCACGACCTGAGCAGCGCCCCCAACCCCGAGCAGCTCCTGTCCCCCACGTCCAGGGTCAAGCTGGAGTGCAACACCACCGCCAAAATCTACAGGAAGCACTTCCTGGGGAAGGTGACATCACCGCGCCGCGCCCCACACTCTGACTCACAGCCGCAGGGCCAATCACAGGCTTCGGAGCACAACTGCATTAAAATCATTCAAAGGTCCCGTGGCACCTTTTGAAAGTTTGTTGGTGTTAATCCTGGTGTGTTGGCCAAAATTACACAGGATTGGCTCCGTACATTTGGCCACCTAATCACCCCTCAACATCTGATTGGCTACGCAATCACCTCACCTACGTCTGATTGGCCACCTAATGACCCTACCTACGTCTGATTGGCTGCAGAATTCCCCACCCATGGAAGAAGATAACTGAGTTCTCAGTTGACCTACCTGTTTAAATAAAAATAAGACACACTTATATGCAGTACACATTACGATGTGTGTGAGGAGCCCCGATTCGGCATGCACCCCCTCTGGATTGGACCTCAGCGTTGTGCCAATCCAGAGCCAAGAGGGGAACGTCTGTGAATGAATCTGAGGAGGGCTCTGTTTTGGATTGTCCTGTTAGGGCATTTCTCAGCCGGATCTGCTACATGTTAGTCAGTGTGCATGAGGTAGCTCTTTGGCCACTGATAAGCCACAGGCCCTTAAACAGCTGAAGCCTTAATATGAACCAGATAGGGAGATGAGAGGAGACGAACCTTCACTGCAGTACATTACAGACATTTGCAGGCACTTACCCAGAGCAGCTTACACAGACTTATATCCATTTATACAGCTTGATATATACAGGAGCAATGCAGGTAAAGCATCTTGCTCAAGGGTACACGGGCTAGTTTCCTACCTGGGAATTGAACCTGCAACCCTTAGGTAACCAGCACAGTTCACTGCACTGCCCCACTGATCTTGGCTTTGTCTCCCCAGGAGCACTTCAGTTACTACTCCATGGACAGCAGCCTGGGCCACCTGGTCTTCTCCATAAAGTATGATGTGATCGGAGACCAGGAGCACCTGCGGCTGATGCTCCGGTAAACCTGCGCCCACCCCCCCATCCCAGCTCGCCCCCCCTTCCCCAGGCCCCTTACAGGCGCCCAGGCACAGAGACATGCCCCTCACATCCAGCCATTTACATGGATACCCCCCCCCCCCCCGAGCCTGGTTCCTTCTGAGGTTTCTTCCCATCTGCCACAGGGAGTTTCTGCTTGCCACTGTTGCCTCAGGCTTGCTCCTGTGGGGGTTTAGGCCAGGGTCGTCTGCGAAGCGTATTGAGACAAATTGTTTGCGAAGTGCGCTATGTAAATAAATTTTGATTTGATTTGATTTAGATGGTGATAGGTGTCTCCATAGCAGCAGGTAAAATCATGCTGTCACATCTCTGCTCATACAGGGTTTCTGATTCCAGTTAATTAATGGAGACTGAATAACTCACTCATTTGCACATTTTAAACTAGCCTTTTTTTGCACTTTGCCCTGCGTGTTGTGTGAATGAACCGCTCCACCAAGGTGTTTCACAGGAGCTCTGAGGTGTTTTAACGATGCCTGTGCGAGCAGACGTCATGTTCCTGTTCCTGTTCCTGTTCCTGTCTCGCACTCTGTGCACGGGGAGAAGCGTGGCTGTGAGGTTTTTGCACCTCTCCGTTTGCAGAATGCAAGATTTGACAAAAACGTGCAGAATTTATTTACGATAATCGGCCGGAAGACGGGGTTTCTGTCGCGTCCCGTGTTTTATGACTAAGCGCTTCTCTCTTCCTCCGTGCATCCCAGGACTAAGTTTAAAACCCACCACGACGTGATTCCCATATCCTGCCTGACTGAGTTCCCCAACGTGGTCCAGATGGCCAAGGTAAGACGCACTCAGGGCCGCTGTGACAGAACTCTGACCGTAATGAACAACGCTGCTCCCCACGCCAGATGAGCGGGCCCCTCTGTGTCTGTCCGAGCTTGGCAAGGCTGATGAAGGAGAATTAACGAGCATTTGGGCTGTTTCCCGGTGAAGTTTGGAGGGGAAGCATGATTAATTAGACTCCCGGTGATTTGAGGAAGGGGGGGAGGGATTTAAAGGTTGCGCTCCTTCTGTGTCGAGGAAGGGGGAGGGATTTAAAGGTCGCGCTCCTTCTGTGTCCCCCCAGCTGGTCTGCGAGGAGGTGAACGTGGATCGGTTCTTCCCTGTCCTCTACCCCAAGGTATGTGGAGAAGGCCAGAGGCCTCGTGCGATTCAGTCCAGCGTCTCTTCCACAGGAGAAAACAGAGTAGCACTACAGTAAATAATAAGTAGCAAACTATAGTTTATCATGTAAAAGCCTGTGAGCCTCAGTCACTAGATGAAAGTGAATTCAAATATTAAGAGCAGAAACACTGGACATGATGATTAATCTCACCCCCCCATCCCCCCCCCCCCAACCCCCCCAGGCCTCCAGGCTCATCGTCACCTTCGACGAGCACGTCATCAGCAACAACTTCAAGTTCGGAGTCATCTACCAGAAGTTTGGGCAGGTGAGATTCGCCCACGCTTCGCAGTGCAGCCCGCTGGGTAACAGGCCCACTGGGTAACAGGCTCGCTGGGTAACAGGCCCGCTGGGTAACAGGCTCGCTGGGTAACAGGCTCGCTGGGTAACAGGCCCGCTGGGTAACAGGCCTGCTGGGTAACAGGCCCGCTGGGTTACAGGCCCGCTGGGTAACAGGCCTGCTGGGTAACAGGCCCACAGGGTAACAGGCCCGCTGGGTAACAGGCCGGCTGGGTAACAGGCCTGCTGGGTAACAGGCCCGCTGGGTAACAGGCCCGCTGGGTAAAAGGCCCGCTGGGTAAAAGGCCTGCTGGGTAACAGACCCGCTGGGTAACAGGCCCGCTGGGTAAAAGGCCCGCTGGGTAAAAGGCCCGCTGGGTGAAAGGCCCGCTGGGTAACAGGCCCGCTGGGTAAAAGGCCCGCTGGGTGAAAGGCCCGCTGGGTAACAGGCCCGCTGGGTAACAGGCCCGCTGGGTAAAAGGCCCGCTGGGTGAAAGGCCCGCTGGGTAACAGGCCCGCTGGGTAAAAGGCCCGCTGGGTGAAAGGCCCGCTGGGTAACAGGCCCGCTGGGTAAAAGGCCCGCTGGGTAACAGGCCCGCTGGGTGAAAGGCCCGCTGGGTGAAAGGCCCGCTGGGTAACAGGCCCGCTGGGTAAAAGGCCCGCTGGGTAACAGGCCCGCTGGGTAAAAGGCCCGCTGGGTGAAAGGCCCGCTGGGTAAAAGGCCTGCTGGGTAACAGGCCCGCTGGGTAAAAGGCCTGCTGGGTAACAGGCCCGCTGGGTAACAGGCCCGCTGGGTAAAAGGCCCGCTGGGTAAAAGGCCTGCTGGGTAACAGGCCTTGTTTAGTGGCCTCAGTGTACCTCTGTACTGGGTTGCCATGACTTTACTCCATTATTCCCCCCCACTGGAGGGGATTTCTTTTGAGTCTCCGGTTCATTGTTTGTTTATGAAAGGAGAGCTGAGGCTAAGAGGAGGAGAAGAGTCCTCCTGGCGCTCCGAGCTGCGTATCCTTGACCTTTAAACCCGGAGGAGGAGAGCGGGGCACTCTTCAGGACGAGAGTCCTCCAATGGGGGGGGGGGGGGGGGTGTAAGAGGCGCACTCCAGCCCCCCCCACCCCCCACCCCCAATTAGCATGGGAGAGAGCGCCTGCAGAGACACCAACGCCGCTCCAAAGCCCCGCCCCCACTGTGTCTCTAATGTCTCCTCACAAACACACATTCTGTGGATATATTGTCCTTGCCCCCCGTTATCCATGTCCAGGCTGACTGAGGGCTTCAGCTGCCAACCCGAAGGCTCCCACCCTGCCCCCCCCCAGGACCCCCCTCTACTCCGATCTCCTCCTCTGTCCGCCTCAGTGCCCCCACTTAACGGGCACGTGTGTTTACTCAGTCAGGCCATTAGCATTCTTCATTATGCAGTTAGACTCAAGGGAAATATTTTAGAATAATATATATATATGTAAAATAAATAAATAAATAAAGCTCTTCAGTTTTTTTTGCTTTTTCCTCCTTCCAGCATTGAAGCCGAAACAGTTTGTCGGTTTGAAGCTGTTTGATTTAGTGTTAGTTTTCGTTTGATCCCTTTGGTCTTTCCTTGTCAGTGTGGGTGTAAACCATGAATACTGTGCGTAAGATATTATCTGCTGAAGAGCAGCCCTCAGTCTTACTGAAGCCCTCAAACCTGCAGGTTCTGGGTAACAGAGTCAGCCTGGGTTGGCTTTGTGATTGGCTGTGTGCATGTGCAGTGAAGTCCAATCACCTCTCTGAGCACACACGCTGAGTCTTCCCTTCAGAAGCCAATAGCAGTGTGTGGCTATCGTGTCTAGTAAGTCTGAGTATGTATTTTAAGAGCTGTGTGTATTCCGTGTGGTTTTTCCGGCAGACCACAGAGGAAGAGCTGTTTGGGAACAGTGAGGAGAGTCCGGCCTTTGTGGAGTTCCTGGAATTCCTGGGACAGAAGATTGAGCTGCATGACTTCAAAGGGTAAGACTGTGGACCTCTGCTACGATCCTGGTCACCAGATATGGTGTATATTCACCAGATATTGTGTCTATTCACCAGATACAGTGTATATTGCAGTGGCTATTCACCAGATACGATGTCAATTCACCATCTACAGTGGCTATTCACCAGATACAGTTTCTATTCACCATCTACAGTAGCTATTCACCATATACAATGTCTGTTCACCAGATATAGTGTATATTACCATGGCTATTCACCTGAAACAATGTATTTTCACCAGATACGATGTCAATTCACCATCTACAGTGGCTATTCACCAGATACAGTTTCTATTCACCATCTACAGTAGCTATTCACCATATACAATGTCTGTTCACAAGATATAGTGTATATTACCATGGCTATTCACCTGAAACAATGTATTTTCACCAGATACGATGTCAATTCACCATCTACAGTGGCTATTCACCAGATACAGTTTCTATTCACAGTGTTTATTCATCAGATTCAGTGTCTGTTCACCTGTGATGCTCCTGGTCACGAGATACAGAGTCTATTCGCCAGAGTCAGTGTCTATCCACCATATACAGTGTCTATTCACCAGATTCAGTGTCTGTTCCCCTGTGATGCTCCTGGTCAGCAGGCACTGTGACATGTCCCGTTTCCCTCTCTCAGATTTCGGGGGGGGCTGGACGTGACCCACGGCCAGACGGGCATGCAGTCGGTCTACCACAACTTCCGCAACAAGGAGATCATGTTCCACGTGTCCACCAAGCTCCCCTACACGGAGGGGGACTCCCAGCAGGTACGGGCCTCTCATTTCCCACAATCCTCAGCATGCCCGCTGCCCTGCCACCCAGTGTACCCCTCACTGTACACTGGGTCCCAAGGAGAAGCTCATGCTGTGTATTTCTTCATGTTACATTACAGGCATTTAGCAGACGCTCTTATCCAGAGCGACTTACACAACTTTTTACACAGCATTTACACTGCATCCATTTATACAGCTGGATACATACTGAAGCAATGCAGGTTAAGTACCTTGCTCAAGAGTACAATGGCAGCCAACCTATGACCCCTTTAGGTTACAATACCACTTCCTTACCCATTATACCATACTGCCGCTCACGTGTTGTACATCATAAGTTTTATTCTGCCTGTAAAACATCATTGATTTGGGATCGATCTGAATTGGAAAGAAATGAATTGCGTTGAGGATGGCGACGCTCTTTCTAGTTTATACCAGAAGCAGAAAATGCTTGCATTTTCTTGTAAAAAGTGAATTCAACGTTCAGCGTATAAAAATGGTCCTGATTTTAGTTGTGATTTTGAATGACAGGTCGCAGAATGTTTGGAGGTTCTTTCTGTGCTGGTAAACAAAGGCGGGGGGGGGGGTGTCCCCCACCTGTAAACCTGCGGGGTGGGGGGGGGGGTCTCCCGGTAGTCAGGAGGGGGGTCATTGATGGCCAAATATTCTCTTTTTTTCAGGGTCTACGTTAAATTCAATAAGGCTTTACTGGCATGTCTGTGTACTACAGTACTGCTGAGAAGAGAACAATGACAGAACCAAAAAGCGTGTTCAGCATACCTTCCTTTTTATCCGTTTATTGCTCAGGAGAGGGTGGTGTTTATTTTCATCAGCGTGCTCGAGTAAATAAAGGAGCCGTTCGGGTCCCTGCTGTCTCCTGGACGTGGTTGATAAGCGGGGCGTTTCTTCTAAACAGACACTCATGTCATCCTGGATGAGGACAGCTGGTCACTGGACCGTCTGTTATTCCCTGAGACAAACGGAGGTGTTGACTCTGTGCTCTGTAAACATGAGCCCGTACCCTGGGGGTGTGAGCCGGCTCGGTGCGCGGGGGTAAATAAATATTTGCGGAGCTGCGGCGTCGTTCTCTCCTCACACCTTGTTCCGCTGTTATTATGGCGGATGAGAGGCGTGGAGGTGTCACGCGCAGGTGGAGGAGAGCTCTGACAGCGCCATATCACCGTTTACTGGGAGCGGATCGCTATTAGACGATGTCGGCGTGAGTAGAGATGCGGGGGGTGGTCGTGCTACGAATCAAGGTTACGGGGTTAGCGAGCGAGCTAGCTGAAGCTTAACCCTGGCTCTTCCGTATCACGAGGCTGACTCACTTTAAATCGGGCGTATATCGCCATGGTAACTTACGCTGCATGGCTAACCAGGTCCGGGGCAGGTTATGTTCAGGCTTGAAACGGATTGAAACGTATAAAAGCACCCATCGCCCTTTGACCAATCAGCTCCATGGAAAAAAAGCGTCTTCATTCCAGGAGTGAACTGAAGTCAGAGACGGTTAAACTGTGACATCATCAGAGGAAGTGTCTGTGATGTCATCAGAAGACGTGTCTGTTACATCATCTGAAGAAGTGACTGTGCCCCCCCCCACCCCCCCATCCTCATAAGAGAGTAACTCTAGGTTTTGCGCTGATCTTTTGTTGTTTTTTTTTTGTTTTTCTGTTTTCCAGCTCCAGCGGAAGAGACACATAGGAAATGACATCGTGGCCATCGTGTTCCAGGACGAGAACACGCCCTTCGTGCCCGACATGATCGCCTCCAACTTCCTGCACGCGTACGTGGTGGTGCAGGCGGAGAACCCGTGTTCGGACAACGTGCTGTACAAGGTAACGTGCCCCACCCCTCTGCCACCCCCCCCCCCCGCCCTCACCCCCGTGGAGAACGTGCTGTACAAGGTAACGCGCCGCGGCGAGGTCGGGGCTGGTCCGGTCCCTGGCGCCGTAACCCCCCCTCGAACCCCAGCGTTTCAGTCATGCTTAGCTCTCCCCTGCTCACCTCCGCTGCTGACCCCACCCCACCCCCCGCGACCCCCCCAAACCGCAGTGTTTCAGACACGCTTACCTCTCCCCTGCTCACCTGCTCACCTGCGCTGCTGTCCCACGCAGGTGTCGGTGACGGCCCGTGACGACGTCCCCTTCTTCGGGCCCGCTCTGCCTGACCCCGCCTTCTTCAGGAAGGTGAGCCTGTGACCCGTGATGTTAAAGCTGGTGTCAGTGCTGCAGGGTGCGTGAAGGTGAGCCTGTGACCCGTGATGTTAAAGCTGGTGTCAGTGCTGCAGGGTGCGTGAAGGTGAGCCTGTGACCCGTGATGTTAAAGCTGGTGTCAGTGCTGCAGGGTGCGTGTTGGCATGATGGTGATGCTCAGCCCTCTGAGGGGCGCTGGCTCCTCTCCAAATGAGCTGTCACTAGGCACACAGTGCTATCACTGCAGGATACTCATCCTGTCATTGTAGGTGTTTTATTGTTTTATTGTACATTTGATAATTATATTCCCGGGTGTGTGAAAGACTGTTTCCCTTTCTGTCACTCTCACTCTGTCACACTTTCACTTTCTCAATCTTTCACTCTCTCTGTCACTCTCACTGTCACTCACTCATTCTGTCACACTCTCACTTTCTCACTCTTTCACTCTCTCTGTCACTCTCACTCACTCATTCACTCTCTCTCACTCTGTCATTCTCACTGTCTCACTCTATTACTCTCACTCTGTCTCTCTCACTTTCTCTCGCTCACTCTCTCACTCTCAGGGTCCAGAGTTTCATGAGTTCCTTCTCACAAAGCTCATCAATGCCGAGTACGCGTGTTACAAAGCGGAGAAATTTGCCAAACTGGAGGTAAGACTGTATGTGTGTGTGTGAGAGCATGTGTGTGTGTCTGTGTGTGCGTGTGCATGTGTGTGTGTCTGTGTGTGTGTGTGCATGTGTGTGTGTCTGTGTGTGCGTGTGCATGTGTGTGTGTGTGTGAGAGCATGTGTGTGTGTGCGTGTGCATGTGTGTGTGTGTGTGTGTGCGTGTGCATGTGTGTGTGTGTGTGAGAGCATGTGTGTGTGTCTGTGTGTGCGTGTGCATGTGTGTGTGCACTCCAGTGGCTGCCGGTTGCACCAGGATCAGGTTCAAAGTCCTGGTCCTGGCCCACCCTGCAGCCAACAGGACCGCTCCCACCCACCTACCTACAGGACATGTGTAGGGACTCCCTGCCATCTGAGTGAATGGTTCTCGCTTGTCAGGACCACGAAGCTTCTCCACCCTAGCTCCCCAGTGGTGGAACGAACTCCCTGTTCCTCTATGAACCATCTTCCGCTGTGGACTGAAGACGTATCTCTTCAGACTGTAGCTTCACTAACTCTAACACTACTCTTCTGCAGGGTTACCCCCAATATACTATATAGTATTGTATCTTGATCTTGTAGCACTTTCCTGTTGCACGTGTATATTCATCTCTATGTTGTAGCTCTTCATCATATCTCTTATAATCATGCATCACTTCTAGTTTATGACTTGCCATAACTTTGTTGACTTAGCCTGTGTTCACTGTGTGAACTAGACTTGATATTCATAGCAATGTATACTTTATGAGAATTGTACCTTATCTGACCTGTGTTTGTAGTTGTTTCAATGACCTTCGGTATGTCGCTTTGGATAAAACCATCTGCCAAATAAAATGTAATGTAATGTGTGTCTGTGTGTGTGTGTGTGTATGAGTGTGGGTGAGTCTTTGTATGCAAAGACTCACCCACGCACTATATCGCTCTCTTTCTCCCCCCATTGGTGCATGTTTGTATATACGTATTTGTGCGTGTGTGTGTATGGTGTGTGTGTGTGTGTATGATGTGTATGTGTATGGTGTGTGTGTATGGTGCATGTGTGTGTATGGTGTGTGTGTGTGTGTGTGTGTGTGTATGGTGTGCGTGTATGGTGTGTGCATGTGTGTGTGTGTGTATGGTGTATGTGTGTGTATGTGCGTGTATGGTGTATGTGTGTGTATGGTGTATGTATGTGTATGGTATATGTGCATGTATGGTGTGTGTGTGTATGGTGTATGTATGTGTGTGTGTGTGTATGGTGTATGTATGTGTGTGTGTGCGTGTATGGTGTATGTGTGTGTATGGTGTATGTATGTGTGTGTATGGTGTATGGTGTATGTGCATGTATGGTGTATGTGTGTGTGTATGGTGTATGTGTGTGTGTGTATGGTGTGTGCGTGGGTGGTGTATGGTGTATGTGTGTGTGTGTGCGTGTGTGTGTGTATGGTGTATGTGTGTGTATGGTGTATGGTGTGTGTGTGTGTGTGTGTGTGTGTATATGTGTGTGTGTGTATGGTGTATGGTGTGTGTGTGTGTGTGTGTGTGTGTATATGTGTGTGTGTGTGTGTATGGTGTGTGTGTGTGCGTGTGTGTGCGTGTGTGTGTACCCCTGCATCAGGAGCGCACTCGCTCGGCCCTGCTGGAGACTCTGTATGAGGAGCTGCACATTCACAGCCAGTCCATGATGGGCCTGGGCGGGGAGGAGGACCGGCTGGAGAACGGGGGCGGAGGGGGCGGGGGCTTCTTCGAGTCCTTCAAGGTAACCCAGCAACACCTGGGGGCGGGGCCAGGGAGGTTGTCAGGGCAGCCGTGCGAGTGGGTGAAGTCTCCTTCAAGGTAACCAACCGTAACGCTCGTTGTGTATCGCTGAGGATTCTGGGAGTTTCCCCGCGGAGCTGAAGGCTGGTTTCTGTGGAAAGAGCTGCTGCTTCCACACGATTGCATTTCAGGCTCCGGACTTTCCCCACCTCCCACTTTACCTTCATCATGGGAGCAGAGTTTCTGTCAAAAAAACAGGCTTCCCTGCTCTGGTTTTTGCATGTGGACCAGATAGCATCACTGTGAATTTGTGTGTTCATGTATCTGTGTTTGTGGTGTATGTGTATGGTGTGTGTGTGTGTGTGTGTATGTGTGCGCGTGCGTGCGTGCGTGCGAGTGTGTGTGTGCGTGCATGCGTGTGTGTGTGTGTGTGCGTGTGGCTGTGATCTTGTGTGTGCGTACGTGTGTGTGTTTCTGTGTGTGTGTGTGTGTATGTGTGCGCGTGCGTGCGTGTGTGCGTTTGTGTGCGTTTGTGTGTGTGCGTTTGTGTGCGTGCATGCGTGTGTGTGTTTCTGTGTTTATGGTGTATGTGTATGTGTATGGTGTGTGTGTGTGTGTATGTGTGCGCGTGCGTGCATGCGTGCGTGTGTGTGTGTGCGTTTGTGTGCGTGCGTGCGTGTGTGTGTTTCTGTGTGTGTGTGTGTGTTGGGAGCCTGATGTTGTGTAACGGTAAAGGTTGTGTTCCTCCTCTGTGATGTCAGAGCCTGAAAGCTTGGCCTGTGAGCGGGAGAGGGAGCTCCCTCCTGCTCTCCCTGGGACATGAACGTTGGGAATCTGCGACGCGGCCTGTCTTGTGCTGTCTGCTGCTGTGGGCTGTGATGGATGTCCAGCCAACGTCCCGAATGGCTTCTCCCCTAACACGCTTGTGTGTGTGGCCTGCATGCAATCCTCTGCCCAATTGCTCTCGTGTGTATGTGTGTGTGTGTGTGTGTGTGGCCTGCATACGTTACAAACTCCTAAACTCCTAAAACCCAGGGCCTACTTCCATACTGCACCCCAATGCTCTCTTTCCCTCTATCTCTCTCACTCTCCCTCTACCAGTCTCTCCCTCTCTCTCCATCTCGCTACCCTTCTCTGTCTTTCTCTCTCTGTCCTCCCTCACTCTCTCTGTCCATCTTTCTCCCTCTGCCTCCCACCATCTCTCACCACCCCGTTTCTCTTTCTCTCTCTTCATTTCCCTCTCCATCACTCTCTCTCCCTTCTCTCCTCTCTAGTCATATTCTGGGTACAGGGGGTGTCCTGCCAAACTTCTGTCAGCTCAGGAATTTTTGGGCCCGTGCCCTGGGATAGCTCCTCTCACCCTGGCCCCTCCCACCCTCCCACCCTGGCCCCTCCCTCTCAACCTGGCCCCTCCCACCCAGACCCCTCCCTCTCACCCTGGCCCCTCCCACCCTAGACCCTCCCTCTCAACCTGGCCCCTCCCTCTCAACCTGGCTCCTCTCACCCTGGCCCCTCCCACCCTAGACCCACCCTCTCACCCTGGCCCCTCCCACCCTCCCACCCTAGACCCTCCCTCTGACCCTGGCCCCTCCCACCCTGGCCCCTCCCTCTCACCCTGGCCCCTCCCACCCCCCTGTTTGAGTGACGGCCCCCCCGTGGGGACTCAGCGGCACTCAGTGTGTGTTTGCGTCTCTCTCTGTAGCGGGTGATCCGCAGCAGGAGCCAATCAATGGACGCGATGGGCCACGGTAACAAGAAGCCAATCACAGTGGCCACTAGCCCGTCCGGCAGCTTTTCACCCGTCCTACCAGAGACCCCCAAAACCCCCGGGATAGTAAGTAAGCCCTCAGTGATGCTCTCCCTCCCCCAAAACAGAGTCAGATTGAGTCCCCCCCCCCAGTCTCACAGTGACCCCAAACCCCCCTCCACCCCCCCCAAAAACTCAGCTCGGTATGTCAGGGCAGCACATACACACACACACGCATACACACGTACATACACACACACACACACACACACACATGCACACACACGCACGTACGCACGCACACACACACACACACATAAACACACATACACACACACACACGTACACACACACACACACACGCACGTACGCACGCATGCACACACACACACACACAGGGCATCCCAGAGCCTTCAGAAACAGACTAGATAATTTAACCATTTTATATGAAATGCTACCTGTTTCAGAACATTCATTTAATGCAGTGCAGTTAAAGGTAGTGACACACACAGCTGTAGCAGGCTGGCTCTGACACACATAGGTGTAGCGAGCTGGCACAGACACACACAGGTGTAGACAGGTGTAGCACGCTGGCGCAGACACACACAGGTGTAGACAGGTGTGGCAGGCTGGCACAGACACACACAGGTGTAGACAGGTGTGGCACGCTGGCACAGACACACACAGGTGTAGACAGGTGTGGCAGGCTGGCACAGACACACACAGGTGTAGACAGGTGTAGCACGCTGGCGCAGAGAGGGCGGGTCCTGCAGCGCAGTGGGGAAGGTGCCCTGCAGGGGGGCGTGGCGCGCCTGTGGAAGGTCACCTGCGTGGCGGGGCACGGCGTGTTCCGAGCCGCGCGGGACGCCCGGGTGGCAGTGACGTTCCGCTCTCCCTCTGACGCTCGAACCCAAGCCTCTGTCCTCTCCACCACGCTTCCTCCCTCCCCATGGACCAATAAAACCCCGTCACCCCCATGAGAGTGTGTGTGCTCCGCCTGCAGGCTGTATTCATCCCTGTGTGTCCGGTCATTCCAGTTTCACTCAGGGAGTGTGGGTGTGCTTGTCCAAATCCCCCCGCCCCGGCCCCCCTGCTCCCATCGCAGTAAATGCGTGCATGCGTGCATGCGCCTGCATCAGCTCCCCCGCATGGAGAGTGACAGCCCTGTCCGTTCCCCTGCGTTCGCGCTTTGCTCCGGTGTTTGCTCTCGTGCTGCAGTGTACTTCCTGTCTGTGCGGTTTGTGTTCTGTGTGTCCTGTTGCGAGGCTGCAGGTGTTGGTTTGCAGGTCCGGCAGCTCTGGGTAAGTGTGTTTTTTTTTTTTTGGTTTTTTTTGTGGACCCCGCCCTGATGGCGGTAACGACGGTGTGAGTAAAGCTGGGTGAAATTCACACCCGTCAGAGGGGAGGTTTTGTGGGTTCCTTCGTCCAGGCCTCTGTCTCCTTCCTCTCTCACTCCTTCCTCTCTTTCCCCCTCTCTGTCCGGCTCGTCCGGGCCGCCCCTGACTGCTCCACGGACCCCCGGGGACGGGACGGGACGGGACGGGACGGGGCGGGGCGCGGCCCAAACGCACTCTCAATGTCCCCGTTTAACACGCAGACAGCCTTGTGTCTCTAACTCCTCGACCCGTCTTCACCCCGACTTTTCACTCAGCGGCTTCCTGACCTGCGCTCGTGTTGAGCTCATACGCACCGCTGCATTCTGGGAGAGACGCGGTGCTTCAGTCTCAGGAGCTCCGGACTGACCCGCACAGGGGGGTCTGGGCCCAGCGTCTTAGCTGGAGGGTATTCTGCTAGCATGAGCTATGCAGCTAGAGATCCCTGTTTCATATTAGTGATCAGTGTCTGTTAGTGATTAGTGTATGTTAGGGATTAGTGTATGAAACAGTTACATTAAAGTGGGAAGTAATAGGGAGGTAAACAGTTGCTATCACTCTCTCCCGTTTGGTCTCAGACTGGTAATGAACTGCGTTTGACAGATTTGAAATAAAGTAGGGTTTAATGGAATATAAAAATGATGCTGAAATATGAAGCTTTTGTGTGTTCAGTTGGACCATAGCCTCTTAGGCAGTTTTAGGGATTCAGGAACTTTTTCTAACTAATCTGAGTGTGTGTGCATGCATCCATCCATGTGCATGCGTGCGTGTGTGCATGTGTGTGTGTGTGTGAGAGAGAGTGTGTGTGTGTGTATGTGTATGCGTGTGTGTGAGAGTGTGTGTATGTGTGTGTGTGCACATGTGTGTGCATGTGCGTGTGCCTGCGTGTGTGCACATGTGTGTGTGTGTGCACGTGTGTGCATGTGTGTGTGTGTGTGTGTGAGAGAGAGTGTGTGTGTGTGTATGTGTATGTGTGTGTGTGAGAGTGTGTGTATGTGTGTGTGCGTGTGTGCGTGTGTGCATGTGTGTGTGTGTGTGTGTGTGTGTGTGTGAGAGAGAGTGTGTGTGTGTGTATGTGTATGTGTGTGTGTGAGAGTGTGTGTATGTGTGTGTGTGCATGTGTTTGCATGTGTGTGTGCGTGTGCATTGTGTATGTGTGTGTATGTTTGTGTGTGTGCATTGTGTATGCGTGTGTGTGTGTGTGTGTGTGCATTGTGTATGTGTGTGTGTGTGTGTGCATTGTGTACTAAGCTCTTCCCTCCCATGTTAGGCTGTGCTGTGTTGTGTCTCTAACTCTGTGACATGTCTTCCTCTGCCTTTCTTGCGTCTGTACAGGACCTGCTCCTGAGCCCCACCTGCATTGCTCTCTGCTTCGCTGCAGTGTCTCCTCCCTCCCTCCCTCTCTCCCTCTCTCCCTCCCTTCCTCCCTCTCCCCCCTCCCTCTCTCTCTCATGCAGAGAGCTCTGATATGTCTCTTTCTCTTTATTTTTTCAGCTCTGGGTTAATGCCGTGTTGTTTGTAACGCTTACCTGCTGCATGAAATCTCATGATGTGTTTATCTCGTCCTCCTTCCTTCCTCTCTCTCTTTCCCTCTCCCCTCCTCCCTCCTCTCTTTATCCCCATCTCTCTCTTCCTCTCCTTTCCTTTTTCTCTCCCCCTTCCTGTCTCTCTATCTTCCATCTCTCTCCCCCTCTCCCTCTCTCTCTCTCCCTCCCTCCCTCTTTTTCTCTCTCTCTTCCTTTCTCTCTCTCCCTCTCTCTCTCACTCCCCCCTCCCCTCTCTATCTCCCCCTCCCTCTCTCTCTCTCTCCCTCCCCACCTCCCTCCATCCCTCCCTCCCTCTCTCCCCTCTTCCTCCCTCTCTCTCTCCCTCTCCCTCTCTCTCACTCCCCATCTCCCTCTCTCTCTCTCTCTTCCACCCTCCCTCCTCTCCCTCCATCCCTCCATACCCCCTCCCCCCTCCCCCCTCCCCCCTCCCTCTCTCCCTCTCTCTCTGTGATTCAGTCATTGCTTGTCCCAGGGAAAAGTCCCAGTAAGTACGGACGGCGTGGGAGTGCCATAGGCATAGGAACGATAGAAGAGGTTCATGTATAACTCTTCCCTTTCTTTCTTTTCTTTCTTTCGCTCTGCTCTGCCCCTCCGTCTCCATGCCGACAGCGGCCCAGTCTGTTCACGTTCTTCGGCTTTCTGCTTTTTCTGTGTTTCAAAATCGGAGGGAAAAAAAAAAACAAAACAAGCCCCATTAGCCACGGACATTCGTCAATGTGAGTGTACCTGTCCAAACAGGTAGCAGTGGTGACGTTCCGTGTAGTAAATGTCAGGTAGATGAGGCTCATGTTCCGGTGCTGTTTGGGGATCTCCCATTGGATGCATTCTGAGGGCAGATCTGATCTTTGCTCCCATTGGACAAATTCGGAGATCACATCTCCGTTCATTGGCTTGTGATGTCACGCACACAGGTGTCAGCACTACAGCTCTGACTCACTCGGCAGTACATTATATTACAGATAATTAACAGAAGCTCTTATCCGCAGCAGCTTAGAAATCCTAAATGACTTATAAATAATTCACCCAAGATTACAAAATGAATCTTAGTGCAGGCATTAGTTCTTTGTGCCTACAAATTGTTCATTTTTAGGTCACCATGGTACAGCCTTTTGACCACCAATTAATCATGTTTTATGTAGAGTAAAAACTAGGCTAGCCTGACAGTACCAGGATGTCCCCCCCCCTCCCAATAGCACTGTTACCACACCATCATTAGTCTTTGTCATCATCAACCATTTCCAATTTTACTTTATTCTCTGATGAGACATCATACCTGCATTCAACCTCTGTAGTCATCAGTGCTATGTATGCTTCTGTATATTTACACTTGTGAACACAAGTGAATTATTTCATACACATTTCTTTAACACAAAGAATTCTCAAATAAATACATAATTCTGCTCAGTTCCTTTGAAGCCCTCTTTAGGTAAGGTCCTTACCCCCCCCCCCCCCCCCCCCCCCCCCCCCCCCGCCCGCCCCTCCCCCAGTCTGAGAGGTTAAGAGGGAGAAGGCCTAAACCGGGGATTTAGGTTCAGCCGTGGCTCGGAGAGAACAAAGCTCCTACACACAAAATGGCCGCGGCTAAGCCTCCCGGCTGCTGGGTTTAATCCCCTGGTCTTCCGTGCGCTGCGCTCAGCTCTTAGAGGGGGGGTCTGTGTGCGGCCCCCTCTGAGCCCGTGAGCACTGGGCTTAATGCAGCCCCCCCACCCCTACGCCCCCACCCCCCGATAAACCTGTCAGGTCGCGCTGATGCATCGATAGCTCTGCGTTTTATAGCCTAGCGCTGCACCTGAAGCCAGTGCGTTTTATAGCCTAGCGCTGCACCTGAAGCCAGTGCGTTTTATAGCCTAGTGCTGCACCTGAAGCCTGTGCGTTTTATAGCCTAGTGCTGCACCTGAAGCCTGTGCGTTTTATAGCCTAGCGCTGCACCAGAAGCCTGTGCGTTTTATAGCCTAGCGCTGCACCTGAAGCCTGTGCGTTTTATAGCCTAGCGCTGCACCTGAAGCCAGTGCGTTTTATAGCCTAGTGCTGCACCTGAAGCCAGTGCGTTTTATAGCCTAGTGCTGCACCAGAAGCCTGTGCGTTTTATAGCCTAGTGCTGCACCTGAAGCCAGTGCGTTTTATAGACTAGCGCTGCACCTGAAGTCAGTGCGTTTTATAGCCTAGCGCTGCACCTGAAGCCAGTGCGTTTTATAGCCTAGCGCTGCACCTGAATCAGTGTGTTTTGTAGCCTAGCGCTGCACCTGAAGCCAGTGCGTTTTATAGCCTAGCGCTGCACCTGAAGTCAGTGTGTTTTATAGCCTAGCGCTGCACCTGAAGTCAGTGTGTTTTATAGCCTAGCGCTGCACCTGAAGCCTAGCGCTGTACCTGAAGCCTAGTACTGAACCTGTTCAGAGAGCAGTTCCAGCAGTGCTGTAGCATGTCCAGGTGCATCCGTTCCGTCATTCAGGAGGTTAGATGTTCGGTTGGTGGAGGTCCCTCCACTCCACTGCAGTTTGTGGGTTTAACGTTTGATGGACCCGCTGCATTGGATTCAATCAGCATTATTCCTTGGCTTCTGACTAACATTTTCTTGCTTTTTCTTAATTTTTCTAACTTTGTTTTTTTCAATTAAACAAAGTTAGAAAAGTTTTTAAAAAACTAACAAACAAGTCAATCAATCAACAAGTTAATCAATTAAACTAAAGTTAATTGGTCAAATCCTTAATAAAGAAACAAACAGTCAAAGTTAATGTTGGATGTTGATTACGTTTGACACAAAATTCAAGGTTATTCAAGGATAAACGTATCAAATTTTTCACAGAACAAAAATGGTTCCCGTTGCACTGTGATTTCTGCAGCAGGGACCATGAGCAAAGAACCTGTCCCACGATGCACTGGGACTGACCGAGTGTCCCTGTGCGTCTCTTGCAGTCGTTGATCATCCCGGGAAAAAGCCCCACCAGGAAGAAGTCCGGTCCCTTCAGCTCCAGGCGGAGCAGCGCTATTGGGATCGAGAACATCCAGGAGGTGCAGGAGAGGAGGTGAGCATGTCAGGGGAGGTGGGTGGTGGTGGTGGGGGTTGCCCAGGTAACACAAAGCAGGTGCAGGAGAGGAGGTGAGCATGTCAGGGGAGGTGGGTGGTGGTGGTGGGGAGGGGTTGCCCAGGTAACACAAAGCAGGTGCAGGAGAGGAGGTGAGCATGTCAGGGGAGGGGGGCAGTGGGCAGTGGGGGAGGGGAGGGTTCTCCAGGTAACACAAAATATTTCAGGAATTTCTGAGAAAATTCCAGTTCTAACTTTGTTGTGAGATAATGTTTGGGCAAGAACATTCCCCAAACTCGGCATGAAGGCTTGTCTTTGATGGAGAAACAAGGGGGTAGGTGGGAGTTGGTGTTTCTCTCTTGTTTAGTCTCAACCAATCATCTTTCCTGTTTTAACTGGCCGTAACTGCGTTCAAGACAATGGATAATATCTCCCATAATGCAGTGCGGTAAAAAAAACATCCCTTCAGTGTGCTTCAGCTGTGGTATGAAGAGAGATGAGATTGTTTATAACTCACCACAACAAAAAATGTCAAAGTGACGGAAGACCTGTGCAGTTAGATCACCAGCGGCTGGGGCAAAACTAGACCGACCTCTGGAAACTGAGTTTTAAACTACATTTCAAAATTATCTAAGAGGATTATTGAATAGAGTAATCGCTCATTTCTCTAAACCGTTTTACCGAAGAGGAGCTGCCTTCAACCTACTGCTGAATACGAAGTTTAGTTTACTGTAGAGTAGCGTACTGTAATTTACTACGGCTTAATTTAGTGTAACTAGCTATAATTTAGTGGAGTGTAGAATAATGTTGTGTAGTGTAGTCTAATTTACTGTAGTGTAGTGTAGTGTAGTGCACTGTATTTGTGTAATGTAGTGTAGTGTAATTAACTGTAGTGTAGTGCCATTTAGTGTAGTGCAGTGTAGTTATTTTACTGTAGTGTAATTTAGTGCACTGTATTTGTGTAGTGTGGTGTAGTGTAATTAACTGTAGTGTAGTGTAATTTAGTGTTATGTACTGTAGTGTCGTATAATTTAGTGTAGTGTAGAGTAATTTACTGTAGTGGAGATTTGGGTAGTGCAGTGTGGTGTAATGTACTGTAGTGTAGTGTGGTTAATGCAGTGTAGTTTACTGTAGTGCAGCATCCTCTGTGGGCCTATCCTGACCCCCCCCCCCCCCCTCCACCCCCCTGTAGCAGAGAGTGCTCCCCCAGCACACAGAAGACTCAAGACAGCGGCCACATCTCCCAGGACCCCAAATCTGAAAATTCATCCAATCAGAGCTCACCTGAGGTGCCCACCACAAAGAACAGGTGAGTGGGATTTACTGTGTGCGCCACCTGTAGGCTACACCTGCTAAATTTCATTGCCTAATAAAGTACATTATGTTATATTAGTATTAATGTATGTGAGAGTGAGCGTGTGTGTACAGTAGCTCTTGTGGGGACTCAGTATTAGTGTATGTGAGAGTGAGCGTGTGTGTACAGTAGCTCTTGTGGGGACTCCGTATTAGTATTAGTGTATGTGAAAGTGTGTGAGTGTGTACAGTAGCTCTTGTGGGGACTCAGTATTAGTGTATGTGACACAGTGAGAGTGTGTATAGTAGCTCTTGTGGGGACTCAGTATTAGTGTATGTGAGTGTGTGTGTACAGTAGCTCTTGTGGAGACTCAGTATTAGTGTATGTGACACAGTGAGAGTGTATATAGTAGCTCTTGTGGGGACTCAGTATTAGTGTATGTGACACAGTGAGAGTGTGTATAGTAGCTCTTGTGGGGACTCAGTATTAGGGTGTGTGACGCAGTGAGAGTGTGTATACAGTAGGTCTTGTGGGGACTCAGTATTAGGGTGTGTGACGCAGTGAGAGTGTGTATACAGTAGCTCTTGTGGGGACTCAGTATTAGTGTATGTGACACAGTGAGAGTGTGTATAGTAGCTGTATACAGTAGCTCTTGTGGGGACTCAGTATTAGGGTGTGTGACGCAGTGAGAGTGTGTATAGTAGCTCTTGTGGGGACTCAGTATTAGGGTATGTGACGCAGTGAGAGTGTGTACAGTAGCTCTTGTGGGGACTCAGTATTAGGGTGTGTGACGCAGTGAGAGTGTGTATACAGTAGCTCTTGTGGGGACTCAGTATTAGTGTATGTGACACAGTGAGAGTGTGTACAGTAGCTCTTGTGGGGACTCAGTATTAGGGTGTGTGACGCAGTGAGAGTGTCAGTAACCCAGGTGTGCAGCTCTGCCATGTGTTGCAGGGCTCCCTCCATCCCTGAAGGTCACGACCTTTCGCGCTCATCCTCCAACGCCAGCAGCTTCGCCAGCGTGGTGGAGGAGAACGAGGCCGAAGCTACGGAGGAGTACGACACCGGCATGGTGGGTCCCGCTGGCCACACTTACCTGCTCTCTCTCACGTGTGTGTGTGTGTGTATGTGCAGCAAGTGTTAGATTAATGTGTTGGAATGTCTTTGTGTATTACCCTGTTTGTGAACTGCTCTGCTGTGTCTCATCTTGTGTGTGTGCGTGCCTGCTTGTGTGTGTGTGCGTGCGTGCGTGCGTATGTGCGTGTGTGTGTGTGTGTGTGTGTGTGTGCATGTGTTTGTGTGTGTGTGTGTGTGTGTGTGTGTGCGCGCGCGTGTGCCTGCGTGCGTGCGTGCGTGCGTGCGTGCGTGCGTGCGTGCGTGCGTGCGTGTGTGTGCGTGCGCGTGTGCCTGCGTGTGTGCGTGCGTGCGTGCGTGCGTGCGTGCGTGCGTGTGTGTGTGTGTGTGTGTGTGTGTCTGTGTGTGTGTGTGTGTGTGTGTGTGTGCGTGTGTGCGTGTGTGTGCGTGTGTGTGTGTGTGTGTGTGTGTGCTGCAGGAGAGCCTGTCCTCAGCAGGAACTCCACACAAGCGGGACTCCTTCACCTACAGCTCGTGGCTGGAGGACAGCATGAGCAGCGCCAGCACCACCAGCAGGGGGAGCTCTCCAGGTGAGCGGGCAGCAGCTGCGACTGAACTGAGGGGAGGATTTGGGAGAATGGTGGTTGCTAGGATACAGACATACTCCTTCTCATTGTCCTGTAGCATGCAATATGAAACGCTGTTACCTGGTAGAGCAATTGAGAATTAATTTTATTAATTTTTTTTGATGCATTTATTTTCACATTTAGCTAAGGCTGTGGTGTGTGTACCCACAGCGCCCGGCAGGCTGCCCCATCCCGAGGGCACTAAGCCCCCCGATCCGTCCCGCTCTGACATCCGCATCAAGCTGGAGCGGCCACAGGACCCCAAGCCTTCATCGGTGAGAAATTGGGGGGGGGGGGGGGTTACCTACTACTTCATCCACAGTACAAAAAACTGGACCAGCAGGCTCCTGAAAGACATGCTGAATCACCAGCGGGATGAGACGGTCCATCCCTCTTCCCCCTCTTCCCCCTCTCTCCCTCTCTCCCTCTCTCTTTCCCTCTTTCCTTCTTTCCTGCCCTGCTTTTTGCTCGTTCTGTCTCACGCTCCCGTGAGTTTGTTCTTTATTGTTCTGTATTCTGTATTTATAAGGCATGCATGCAATATCTGTCTGTGCAGTGTTTTATATTGTTGTCTTATATAGCCTGTCAGGATATGATGGAATATGCTCACTCCTTGGAGATGCAACACGGCCTGTTTCATTACACAGAAAGGCAGAGGTTTGAAAGCTGAAAATGGTGGTCTCCCACCGTTGCTGTTCAGACATTGAATGCACTTTACCCCTGGATGTGAGCCATTCTCACAGCTCATGGCTAGTATATGCAGTGTCTGTTCTGCGTATGAACGGCAACACAAACAGGCTCCTCTGTGACAGTAGTGAATTCCTGCAGTGTCTGTATGTGGTGTTACTTCCTGTTATGACTCTGCATGCCCTATGACCTGTGACCTGTGACCTGTGACGTTACCTGTGACATTGTGCCTTGCTGATTGGGCCACCTCTCTCTGTGCCCTTCGCTGGCCCCCTCGCCAATCCTGTCACTCGTCTGTGTGCCCCGTGCAGAACTGCTAGCCCCTCCCACCCCAGCGCTTCGTGGATGTCCATCAACAGGTCAGCCAATGGTCTCTCGGGGGAGGGGTCTAGACTTGTGATGCAGGGGCACGTGTGCTCTGACCTGCATGTGTCTGCCTGGAAGTGAACAACTGAAACGGCCACTGTGGGGGGGGGGGGGGTTCTGTTAGCCAACTGAATTCAGCCCACACCTAAAATTATGCAGACTGCTAATGTATGGTGCCCTTCTGTGGCGTACAGCACTAGTACTACATAAAAAAAGGTTTTATGATCTGTTAAATGTTATTGCCAGAGTTGGTTTATATGTTTATAAACAGCATTTTTATTTTCCCAACTTTTCTGTCCTCAATTTGGAACTCCACTATTGTATTTATCCGCACTTACTGCAGCAAACCTCCGCTACTGATTCAGGAGAGCACAGACGAGCATGTGCTCTCTTCCGAAGCATATAGTGTGCTAAGACCCAGTGTGCTATGTAGCCTGTAATTAGCTACGTAGCCTGTAATGCGCTATGTAGCCTGCACTCTGATATGTAGCCTGTGGGGTGCTATGTAGCACTGCAGTGTGCTATGTAGCCTGCACTCTGATATGTAGCCTGTACTGTGCTATGTAGCACTGCAGGGATGCTATGTAGCCTGTAGTGTGGGAGGTAGTCGTGTTCTTAATGGCGAGAACATTGGAACATTATCAGGAGTTCTGCTTCATTTGTGGCCTTCACTGTTATGCTGATGCTGATGGTGCAGCAGTAGCTGAAGAGGGGACTTGAGGTCACACCCGCTGGTGTTTTTGTATTGCGGGTTCACATGCAGTATTTCAGTAATAAAGTGACCTTTGACCCCTGACCTCTCTGGAGGAAGGCACCTGTCTGACCCCCGATGCCTCTCTGTCCGTCCCGACAGCATTCCCATCGGAAACACCCCCTCCAGGAGACGAGGCGCCCGCGCATCTTTGGCACCACCAACGACGAAGACGAGGAGGAGGAGGAGGAGGAGGAGGATGAGACCGACCCCCGCCACCAGCAGGGGCCGTGAGCCCGGCGCACGGATCGAGACTGTGAACGCGTACCCTCGGCCCTCCGCGCACCTCCTTTTGCGAACACCATTTCCCAGCAGGCCTTGTGCAGCACGCTTAGGGGGGACGGAGAGGGGGGGAGGGGCCACATCTGCACTGTGATCGTTTTTTTCCCCCGCCGTTCGTCCGTTTCGCTCGCATGTTCGTGTGATCGTCCGCTTGCTCGTTCGTTCCTCCTTTCCTTCCTTTCGGGCCTGACACGGCTTTCCTGAAAACAGCACTTTTTTAAAAAAAAATCTTTAAAAATCTTTTTTCTTTACTCTGTCAGTCGGTGGAAGTTTGTTCGTGGAGTAGATGGCAGTAGATACACGTCGTCGTGATTTTTTTTTTCGTGGAGCATCATCAGGCGTACAGAGTACAGGTCGCACAGGGTGGAGACGCCATGCCATTGGACTCCGCGTGGAGGCCGTCCGTCCAGACGCAGCGTCCGGCGCGTGAATGGCGGTACGATGAGGAGTGGCCTGTCTAACACGACGTCCAAACAGAGCCAGGTCCGCTTTTTAAACAGCCAAGGGACGACCCGGTCCGGTCGACTTTAAATCTCTTTCCATTGATCGCCAACGCACGTGTACAGTTTATCACCCAAATGCAGCACTGTGTATTCAGAGTAGATGTTAGTTACAACTGGTACCAATGATGTTGGATATAATTTATTCACAAGTGAATGTCCTCATTGTCTGTCTACTGATAAGAGGGGTTCAAGGACAGAGGCCCAAATCTCAATCTGTTGGTATAGAGTAGTACAGCAGATACTATTGCCCTTACCAATATGGTACAATGATGTAAGCCTTACTGCATTCATTAACCTCTCTGGCCTGATTAAATTAAACACGCAGGCAACCCCAGCCTCGCATATTTATTATAAGTGTACAGATGCTGGTTGTGTTTCACACTTAACAGGCTTATGGGGGGTTAAGGTGTTTTTTGGGGAAACAGACTCTCACGGTTTTGCAGTGATTGACGCTCACGGTGAGGTCAGAAGGCCCCATCGAGCCCTGTGAGACAGGTCACCTGACACAACAACGCACCTGACACAATTTGACAAAATCTCACAACAGTTTTGGGCCACAGGGGCTTACCGGGTGTCAGTTACACTAGCCTGCCCAGCACTAAGGAACCTGCCCAAACTGCTACACCCCACAATGGAGTAACTAACTGCAGGCCGGAGGATTGTTGTGTTTTGAATATTTTAAAAGTGATTTGTAAGAGGACAGCCTGAGGCTGAGCTTTTTTCTCTAAACAGATGCTCGTGAACCATTCACTCAGGCAGGGTGAAATCTTGGCTCTGATGTGACTCTGCAGACAGGGTTTTCTCAGAAGCACTCTGGGAGACGACCGTCGGCTGTTTTTTTCGAGTTAACGGTGGCAGTTTGTTTAAAACACACGCTGTGTGTTGTGGGGCAGGTGAATCACAGGTGTGCAGGCGTGGGGGGGAGTGGTTGAGGTGATTGATTGGCATTACGTAGGCTGTTACTGGGCAGTGCCTGTCTCCACAAACCCTGTCAATGCCTGGGCAGGGATCCTCCAATCCAGAGTAACTACTGCTGAGGACACGCATATAAACTTTACTTTTTTTTAAATTGAATTGTGAATTGTGTATTTCAGTTTAACTGTATGTGTTCTTTTCAGATGTACATATTGTGTGTGACAACATTTATGTTTGTGATTCTACGTGAGCTGCAGCTACGCTGGACCAGACCTTTAGCGAAGGGGCCTTGTTTGTGTGGTCTACGGACAGCCCTACTCCTCCAGCCTGCAGCTTCGCACCTCAAACTAAGGACACAAACATGGATTCTTAATGAGATGTTCCATTTTATAGCAGCTAAAGTCCATTATGGTGGGCGGTGGTGGTGGTTTATGCTTTTCACTCGAGTCAGTTTGACCTCCGAAACAGCAGGTGTAGCTGTGTTTTATTTTATTGTGCGATTATTGACCTTTCGTTTACTTTGCATGAAGTGTGGCCGCCCAAGACGAGGCCAAAAAAACAAACAAAAAAATACTGTGCACTAAATAAACATAGAAATGTAACATCGATACTGTGAAGTTCTTTGAGGTTGCCTTTAAACGAATTAACGTCCTCTGCCATGGCTATAAGTGAGAAAAAAAACACAAGCAAACATAAAAAACACCAGAGTAGCAATCAGTCTGAATGTAGAACTAATGTGATCATTTTAGCATTTAAGCCATAAGGAGGAGGATATGTCTATAGCTTTGGTACCATAAAATGTCTATGGAGAATTGCCTTGCATTATGAATATTTTCAACAGCAACAAAAAAAGAAGTATGATTTTATGATTATTTATTTGGAGGATAATGACCAACCAACCCTTTTTATTGTTACTGATCATTTGACTTTATATCCCGTAGCAGATGGATGGATGGAGGTTTTTTGCGAGACACGAAAAAGACGAAATGTGCGTTTATTTCCACCCCCGTATCAGATCTGTGGACATCCTGACTGAAGCTAGCTTATATAGCGCGCCGCGCGATCCTGAAAAACTCATTCAGACTGTGTACATTTGAACTGAGGCGGTTTATATATAAACAAACCATTCCTCGCGTGACTCCTTACCATCGTCCTCTCACCTCCCTGTATGATGTCAGCGAAGGCACGCGTTTGACCGTCGTTTGATTCGACGAGGCTTTAGACAGGCATCAAAGACAGGCCTGGCACTATGTTAATGTAATGCTACGAATTGGGTCACTGCCCTTGTCTTGAAATATCACTTTATCTACTGGAAGCCAAACGAAACATTCAATGCAATTCCAGAATGAATCGTGTCAAATTATCATAGAAGTCTTGACCTTCTCCGTAATGCATAAAAAGCAGTGGTAACAGACTAGCAATATCAGTAAGATTAATCTGTGTCCTGTGAAGCTTCTTACGCTGGTGTCATGAATGTTTTATGGTTTTTAAGTAGACCGACTAGATGCTTTCAAGATTTCTAAACCGCGTATAGGCCTGTGGCGCCCTCTAGTGTAAAGAACTTGTACATGGCCATTATTTTGTGCGGTATCTGTTTTCCCGTGTTATGGTGTGGTAGCTCCACCTGGGCGTAGAGCGAAGCGCATATCCATCCGTTCTACTGACCGCCGGACAGCTGGCCTTCCCAAACGGAAGCTGTCACCAACCCACCTCTGCACTACACTGTCCTCCATTCAAATGATTGTATTTGTGTTCTGTTGGGTTATTAAAATGCTGAAGTGAGTTCTTGTATCAAAGTCTTATTGTAAATATTGCTCTTTTTTTCTTTTGTAAATAATGCCAGAGGGAATAAAAAAAAAAGACTGGAATAAAGAAATCTGGGTATATGAGCCATTGTGTGTGCAGTGTTTTTCAGTCTTATTCAGCATGCACCAGTGTACACCACTGCCTTTTTATCCATTATAATGTGTTGTGGAGTGGAGTAACGGGGATTCAAGATGCACTGAGGGCTAAAAACACTTCAGTTTTCATAGTTTGTGTAGTTCTTTCGTGATGGATTGCAAAAAAGAAATATTTCCCCTTTTGTACACGGGTCATGACTGCAGTAGATAATTAAATGTACCATAATTTATCATAATATTGACAAATACAAATTAATCTGTGTAAGAGCTGACCGATGTTGGCCACCTGACCATAAAATGATACTGCGACCTTATTTCTTGCAGCACTGTGACTGGGCTAGACAGATGATAGCTCTTAATACTCCATGGGTGAATCACCATGATATATGACCTGAGAACAAATCGCAAGGTCGCTTATGGAGATAAAGTAAATTGATGTTCATAATAAATGTTTAATAAATATTTATTAGCTTCCAAAATAGAGAATATCATTCTCAAATAAACCATATCACATTTTATGAGAAGCATCAAATGTCCTTCCTCATAATATCTGCACATAATGTAATTTCAGTCTGGGATTGTGGAAGGTCACAGTAGTCACGTTTTAAGGTCATCAGTGCAGAGGCCATATTATAGTACTCCAAAGATCACACACAGCATTAAACAGGAGTTCATAATACAAGGCAAAATACAACATTTTTTGACAAAGCCCTTGGCTGCAAAGAGGTGCATTCACAATATCGAAATCATGATATGCATTGGTAATAGGATGGGACACGTGAATTTAGTACATGCAAGTTCTTTATTGAAAAGCTCTATTTTTTACCTTTTGCTGAAACGTTCTACAAAAGTGTATTATTATTATTATTATCATTATTATTATTATTATTATTGTTGTTGTTGTTGTTCTTGTTGTACGCCGTAGTACCGTAGTATAGCGTGTCTGTGTCCTGGAACCATATGCAGTGAATTCGCTTTTTCTGCCGACATCGTCATTGCGGAACCGAACACAGAATGTCTTGGGGAAGTTTTAGATGTCGGACAGGAAATGACGCTTCGGAGTCACATTGAACGTTAAGAAAATACAACTCTCGGTAGCTAGTTGGCTTCATAGCGGCTAGCCGGCTAGCTAGGTAAGAAATTTTCATTATGCAATGGGATATTTATTATTTCATTTAGTCACGTTTGTTTGACAATATTTAGTATGCTGGAAAATGTTTATTTTCTCCTACCATTTTGCAAGCGTTAACGTTAGATTGTTCTTGTGTGATAGCTGCTAGATGGCGTTACCTTGTATTAGCGTGGTTAGCCGTCGATGGGTAGCTTGCTAGTGAGCTAGCTCTGAGTTAAATCATTTCATAATCATAGCCATCAACTAGCTAGCTCGCTGGGTTAACGTTCTGGCTAAATGAAGTTGCTAACTAACTAGCAAGGCGATCTACTCTTGAGAATGGACCATCATAGTTAGCGAGCGTTGGATAGCTAAACAGTTTGTGAAGGCAGAATGTCTTTTAAGTCTAGCCGTGTTTGCTAGTCTCGTCACTTTATCTGGGGCAGGTTAATTTGCCGTAAAAGTTAATCGTTACAACCTGTACAGCCCAGAACCACTCTGAATCTGTTGTTAATTTCTTTTGTAACGGCTAGATTGTAAGTTCGTGTTGTTGTCTTCCAGGAAACGGCGGCCCGTTTGCTTCTAATGAATTCACACGAATTACAGTGCACGCCAAAATGTTTCTTTCGAGGGCGGCCTTGAGCTTGAATGCTATATCTAGGGTCCCAGGTGAGTCCTTAAAGTATGGAGTACTGAAAAACACGTGATTTCACTTGGTATACTTAAAACAGACAGAAACAGCACGCATAGCAGCAAGACAATGTTTTAAATCCAACTCGAGCTGGTAAAGAGCATGTTTATATATGTATAAAAGTTAACATTTATTTATCATTTCTTAAACTCATATTAAGGTATGTCTGGCACAGGATTGTAGCCTTTCAAATCTAATGCACGGAAAGGCTGACATGGTGATTTCCTCACAATTACTAGTGCTATGTATAAAAATGTGTTGCTGTGCCTCTTCTTTAGTTCTGAGCGCGGTGTTTGTAACAGAAAGGTTTTCTCTGCGCGTTCAGGTGCTCTGCAGATCCCCCAGTCAGCCGGTGTTGCCGTGCAGCTGCTCTGCTCCGCGCGTTCGTCCCCCGTGGTCGCCGGGGGCTGCCGCTACTCCGCAGCCTCCGCCGGGACCCCGCAGCCCCCCCTGCGCTGGACGACCCTTGACCCCGAGCTGGAGGAGGTCCTGGTGCCCCGGAAGCTGTCTCT
This sequence comes from Anguilla anguilla, assembly GCF_013347855.1. Taxonomy (NCBI): domain Eukaryota; kingdom Metazoa; phylum Chordata; class Actinopteri; order Anguilliformes; family Anguillidae; genus Anguilla; species Anguilla anguilla. The sequence goes on from NC_049211.1 coordinate 2,146,373, forward strand.
GTCTCCGCTGGAGAGCTGGCTCTCCCTGCGCTACTCCCTGCCCCCCCTGCAGGGCGCCGAGCAGCCGCAGCAGCAGCCCCCCCTGGGGGACGGGGCGCCTGAGGGGGGGTCCCGGGTGCTGCCCCCCGCTGTGGAGCCCGTCCTGGGGGGGGAGGAGGGGGAGGGCACCGCCGCCGTCACCCCGCTCAGCTGCAAGAACGTTCTGGAAATCCGCCGGCGAAAGATGAACCGACACAAGTACAAGAAGCTGATGAAGCGCACCACCTTCCTCAGGAGGAAGGTGATGGAGGGGCGGAGGAAGAGGAAACAGGTAAGAGGGGAGGGCTGGGGTGTGCGTGTGTGTGCGTGTGTGTGTAGTGTGTAGTGTATAGTGTGTGCGTGTAGCGTGTGTGTAGTGGATAGTGTGTGTGTGTGTGTGCGCGCATGCGCACGTATACCTGTGTCTGAGTGTGTGTGTGTAGTGTGAGTGTGTGTGTGCGTAGTGTGTGTGTGTGTGTGTGTGTGTGTGTGTGTATGTACCTGTGTTTGTCTGTCTCTGTCTGTGTGCATGAAGAGAAAACAAGTAAGAGTGGAGGGTGTGTGTGCGCATGCGCATATATGTGTGTGCGACTTCTCCCCCTATAGATACATATTTTTTTCCCCATCAAAGTTTCTCTTGAAGAGCTGATAGTGCCTCTGCATCATGTTAGACTTTCCCATTTAAATAAAGCTATCCATGCTGGGATAGGCTCCAGCACCCCCACGAACCTGCCCAGGATAAGCGGGTATAGATGGATGGATGGATGGGTGGATGGGTGGATGGGTGTGTGTGTGTGTGTGTTTGTTTGTGTGTGTGTGTGTTTGTTTGTGTGTTTGTTTGTTTGTTTGTTAGGCTTGTCATGGGTCAGGCTGCTCAGGTGATAGGCTAATGCGGTGAGACCTGAAGTTTGATTGCTAGTGTGTGGTGGGTCTTATTTTGCCCGCTGAATGTTAAGGGAGGGACGTGTGGGACGTCCCGTGTGTTGGTGGTTTTTTGGGGGAAGGGGCAGGGTTGTGGGTCGATCCTCCCGCTGACCCGGCTTGTTTGGGCTGCAGATCCGATTCGAGAGGGACTTGAAGAGGATCTGGACTCGCGCAGGACTGAAAAGTGCGCCCGAGGGGTGGAGCGCGCCCAAGATCTACGTCCGACAGTACCAGAGCAAGAAGGACTGAGACACGCGCACACACACACACACACACACACACACGAACACACACACACACACACCAGAGCAAGAAGGACTGAGACACACGCACATACACACACACACGAACACACACACACACCAGAGCAAGAAGGACTGAGACCTCTGTACCAACCGCTTACACACACACACACACACACACACACACACACTCTCACCAGAGCAAGAGAGACGAAGACACGCGCACACACACACACACACCAACCCATCTCACACAAACACACACACACACATACACTCCAGATCAAGAGAGACTGAGACCTCTGTAGCAACCGCTCACACATACACACACGCACGCACTTAACACACACACACAGATACAGACATACGTCTGACCTCTGTGCCAGCCGTACTCTGTCACCCCTGCACACACACCCATACCACACATCACAAACACACACGTGTGTGCACTACCTGGAAACCGCCATACCTCCGTACCGTGTCACATGCTCGCTGGAGTCTGACTAACGATTTCACCCCAGGAGCAGCAGCTAGGAGTGTACAGAGACTGGCACACTGCCTCCACTGAGGGGCATCAGGCTGGCACTGCCTGCTGTGCTACACGTGTCCTCTCGAGCCAAGCTCACTGTGTACAGGAGATCCCCGAAATAAATAAACCGTTCTTCTCGCCTGAATCATAATCCAGCTGTAGTGATTTAATCTGGTTCTCAGTTAACAGCCATCACCATTTAAAAAAAAATGTATTTGTTTTTTTTTTGTGTTTGGCTGAGAGGAGAATGAATCCTTTCTTTTGCTTTAGCCTAGATTTTTAGACTGTTATGCAACCACACAAAAGATTCGCTAGGGGTCAGCAGCGTTGAAAATTAAAAAGTTTTGCCAAAGATTCCTGCTTTGTTCTGGAGACATGGAGAAGTCCTTTTTCAACAATTTTTCAGGTCGTTTGAGAAAACAGACCACATGACCTGGTGCTTGTACAGAAATTGCAGCAAAATTAAATGATATGGTTTTTAAATTTTTATTTATTAACTGCAGTTTTGCTGCCTTAAATTGAGAATCGGAATTACTTTTTAAATCCGGTCGTGACACGATGAAATATTCCATATTGTCATTACCCGTCTAACTTTGAGTTCTTAGGACTCGTTGTGCAAGCTCGCAGTTGAAGCCTGTCTTGCCGCTTTCGATTCCTGTGATTTATTTTGTGTGTGTATATATATATATATATATATATATATATATAATTATTGATAATATTCCATAACCACTGGGCGCCCTGAGTGCTATGCAGATAAATAATGAGAATTTTATAATACAGCTGAAACTGTCCTGCTTGGCTTTATTTATGATAAAAACGAATAGCACATTAAAATGTGAGAAGGGGGGGGGGGGGGGGGGCGGGTGGCGGAAATTATTCCCCTGGGGGCAATGAACGTGCGTGAAAAAGTTTTCCAAATTAACTGTAAAATGAATTACTCGATGTGTGAAGGGGGGTAACCGTAGTTACCCGTGCAGTATAGGTTGCGTGCCCGAAATTAAGAGTCGACGGTAAAAAAAAAAAAAAAAAAAAGAGTTTAGAGCGGAAGATTGTTGTGTGTGATCCAGTGTTGGGGAAATAATAACAGGGTTACTGAACTTGGGGGGGGGGGGGGGGGGGGGGGGTATGGCTAAAGTACGGCGGAGGAGTTGAATTTCAGAAACGGGGCAGTAGCGGGCGGAGCCGCGCTGCGTGACGAGGCGGAGGAGAACCGCTGTTGTTGCTGGTCGACAAACAGCTCGCGCCCAGGTGTCTTCAACCTTCACCGCACTTTCGAAGACCTGAGAGAGTCTACCCGAGCATCCCAACTTCCGAGCGACCGAAGAGCTTCCGCGTCCCCTCGCTAATTATCGTCTCTGATTTGACTTATTTTATTACTACTTTTTCTGAAAGTCAAGTTCAGGGATGGGGATGGAGACGGCAACAGCCTGTGTCATTCGCCTGTTCCTGCTGTTTCTGGGTAAGTATTTGTCCCATCATATGTATCCTGTTTGTGGTTCTGTACCTAGAGTTATTTATGTAGTCGCAAGAGCATGCAAGTTAAGTTTTGTCTTTGTGTTATTAGCACCCATGCGTTAATATGTATTTGGAGCGTGGAGACAATGCAAACTGGTTACTTGCGTCCGTCGCGTGCTTGTAGAGAAGCGTATGGGACGATTTTAATCATACCGTATTGTTTGTGGTATTGCGTTTGGGTGCATGTTCATGTCAGCAATACGAACAGCCTAAGAGTTCCAAAAAAAACGTTTATCTTTGGACTGCCTTTTTTAGACCATCCTAATGAGAATAACATGAAGGCAGCGTACGTTTGTGTGAACACAAGTTCCAGGGAGGTCTTCCAAATATTTTTTTTTTTTTTTTTTTTCTTTTGTGGGGGGGGGAAATTCCAAAGTAGTGTCAGCCTGAAACCCCATGTTTAATAGTGGGCATTAAAATGCATATCGGAATTGTATTTATTTATCACAAAAATCTAGCCAATAAATAGTAGTAGGAATAAAGTAGTCATCATAACCTGCGATCTCTAAAAGGCCTTGAGCTGAATTCTAGCCGGGGCGCTGGAATAAATAAAATCGTGCCACAGGTTTAGAAAGTCTCGCGGAAGGTTCTTAACCTGTGTGACTTCAGTAAACAAAGCATCATGCTGCAGGATAAATGATGTGTAAGAACAGCGAGACGCCGTGCGTAACGGTTTCTCCGTGTTAAATCTCCTAAATTACTTTTCAGCTTTAGGGGAGACGGAGCTGGACTTAGGCAGTGAACCGTCAAGTGTCACGAGCGTACTAGCCAGTCTAGCAGTGAATTCATAAGAAAGGTGCTGCAGATGATTGACTTTCCGTTGGCCGCGCTGTGAAATATCAGGTTGAAAAACAGACGTTGCAGAGGTCAACGATGCAGTTAGTTTTTAATAGCTGTCTGATAAAATGCAGTGCCCAAAAGAGGGATTCTACAGAGTTCTGCGCTAAACGCACCGTATCGGTCCCGTTTATCAGGGCAAACCTGACTGAAAGACTTTTTTTTATTGCGGTTAGATTACCATGCAGTCTTAGCTTAGCATGTACGACAGGCATTTAAAAAAAACAGCCCTCGATCACATAAAATGTCCAAACAGCTGCAGTGAATATTTGGCAAGTGCGCACACCGGAGTGCCCGGTGTTAAATCAGCTATGTCTGCTTTTTTGTTCTGGTGGAGTCCTATTTTATCTCGTCCAAAATGTTTTACTGTGCCACTGCGCCGTAGTGACAGCAGCTTTCACCGTGAATGGATTTTGTATCATCTCTAAGCTGCCGTTCTTCCTGTTCTTGGGGAGGCCGAGCGTGCCTGGTTGTGATCTGCTGTTGAGATTCTCTGATGATTTTATGGGAATGTGTTTTGAGTTAGAGGTATGGTGGTAGTGTTTCGTGCCCCCCTCCCTTTCCCCCCACCCCCCAACCCACCCAACGAGCCACCTAACCTCAAAGCTATGTAATTATACAGCATATACTCTTCTGGAAAGTTCTAACAGTGAACTGATGCTGGGGGATTTGTAAAGAGGAGACGATGGTGAAGCTTCTAGGACTTTCTGTACTGTAGGAGAAGAGGTTTGTGGGTGGTGGTGTGGAGTGTGTGTGTGTGTGGGGGGGGGGGGTATAGGGGTGGAAGAGATCCAGACAGGCTTTGGGTGGCATGATGGAATTTGTCTCGGAATGTTTATTTTTCCTTTAGACTATATAAAGCTGCCAACGGAGCATGGAATTCTTTCCCAAAGTCAACCTGCAGCACAGACTCTGTAGACCCATCTTCTACAATCCCAATACAGAGACTCATCTTGTACAATCCCATTGCACAGTTTCCCCTTAACCTTCCTGCTTTTATTTACATCTTGGCATTTAGCAGACACACTCATACCCAGACAGACTTTCACAGATTGAGTCTCTTTACATACAGTCCTTTAAATACAGCTGGATGCTCACGAAGCAGTTGGGGTACGTCTTGCTCAACACGCTCGAGGGTACCCCAGTGGCGCCTTGGCTGAGGTTCGAACCCGCACCCATCGGGTTACAGTTCCAGCTTCCAAACCGTTATACTACACTACACTCCCCTTTCTGCGCTGCGCCTCGCATCCCCACAGGGTCGTAAGGTGCTGTACGCATCCAGGCTGTGTGCTCCCTTTAGGGCTCACCAAAAAAAAAAAAAAAAGCATAGACAACAAGACGTGACAGTGGGAATGGGCCACTGTCCCTGGTTATTGTTGTGTTTCAGCATCCATGATTCACCCAAGTCGTTGATTGGCTGAAGAATCCATGCGTCTTGTTCCTACGGCCTTAATTGACGGTGGAAAGGAAATAATTTAATTAGAAGAAGAATCGGTTCGTTTATTTACTTATATGATGCACAGATGTATGTTCGGTTTGTGTAATGCTGAAGCGCTGGGATCACACTCACACGGTTGAGTTGATGTGAATTGATTCCGGTTTGATCCCAGTGGGAAGTTGGAACGGTTTTTAGATTCCTCTGCAGGAAATGGACTCCCCAGCTGTGGCAGTAATTCGGTAATATAACACGCCATTTAACAAACACGCTGAACACCGTCTGCAGGACCTCCTCGGCCCAGTTGTGGCGGTGCAGTGTTAATGGTACAGCAGCCGCAGGTGTAACTCACAGATCAGTGTAATGGTACAGGAGCCGCAGGTGTAACTCACAGATCAGTGTAATGGTACAGGAGCCGCAGGTAACTCACAGATCGCTGCTTCAGTCTCCAGGTAGACTGGCTGTTATTGTGCCCTTGAGCTGGGCACGTAGCCTCAATAGCTTCCGTGACCAGCTGGGTAAACCTGTGTGCTAAAAATGAAAAGCTGTACTTTTTTGCACAAGAGCATCTGCTAAGTCTGTTTAAAAAAAAATCCATAATGTAAACTCCCCACCCTCCCCCCAACTCGCTGCAGCATGTGTTGCCGAATGCTGATGTTGTGCAGTATACTGTGCACTCACTGACCCCCCCCCTCCCTCGCCTCCCAACCCCCCCATTCCCAGCATAGGGGTAATTGTGCTGCTCAGATTCCTCGAACACGTCTTACTAATCAGCGAGAGGCTTGGGCAACGCTCCTCGAGCACAGCTGGGTTTTTTATTTATTTATTTATTTATTTATTTTTATCTTTACGTCGGTGTCTGTCTGCTCGGAGTCACGGCCCTGACTCCATGCAGACCCGCCGTTGGTGGAGAATGTGGGCTGCTGTGGCCAATCTGGGGCAGAGCGGGGGGGGGGGGGGGGGGCGGGGCGGGGGCTGCGAGCGGGCGGGCCGGGGGGGTGCACGAATGTAAGTGCATTATTTGGGGGGCGATATAGCTCAGGTGGTAAGACCGATTGTCTGGCAGTCGGAGGGTTGCCAGTTCAAACCCCGCCCTGGGCATGTCGAAGTGTCCTTGAGCAAGACACCTAACCCCTAACCTCTAACTGCTCTGGCGAATGAGAGGCATCAATTGTAAAGCGCTTTGGATAAAAGCGCTATATAAATGCAGTCCATTTACCATTTACCATTTGCTCTGTCCTGCTCTTCCACACGCTTGGAATTTTGGATGAGGATTGGGCTGAGGGGCTTCACCCTAATCCAGCTGTGGCTCCCAAACCCTGTGTTTTATATTTACCCTCCTGTCCTCTTATGTCTCTAAACTGTTCTGCTCTTGAGATAAAAGGCAATTACACACACACACACACACACACACACACGCAGTGAGGCTCTTGTGTGTGTATAAGCTCACACTCATGCAGATTTATATTCAGCTGGAGTTCAAGGGAAGTTTTAGTTTGTTTTTTTTTTTTTTAGAAATGGAGATCTGTACTGCAGCAAGATTACAAGGTTTTTTTGTTTTCTGGGAAAACTGGCCAATGCTTACGTCAGCGCACAGAGAGACGTGCAGTTGATGTGTGTGCTGGACTGTGCTGTCTGTACGCAGTAGCAGGCATGTGAAAGCTGACCGCACTTTGTCCTCAGTGTGATTAGCATTGACAGAATCCAGCTGTGCGAGAACGGCAGCATTGTGCTCTGCACAGCTTCTGGGTTAGCGTTAGCATTAACGTTAGCATTAGTGTTAGCGTTAGCACACTTACTGTGTATATCGGTCCTTCACAGGTACATGCGTATATGTTCAGTGTCAGTGTTATGTACATACATAAACTCACTCAGAAAAGAAAGTTTGATTGTTTTTGTTCTTTGATCAGAAGCAGGGTGTTATTTTTACGTTTTATGTTTATTTATTTTGCTTTATACGTTCTTATTTCTCTCTGTTGTTCTGCACCACAAATTCTGCAGAATTAGAAGATGACCCCACACAGACCCCCCCCCCCCCACATACACCCTATTCCAGTTTTTAATTAGACCTAATACCTTTTAACGTCTAACTTAGAAAAGGTAGCACAATTTTCTCATACCCCAGCCTTCCTCAATCATTAAATTAATATCACAACAAAAAGATTTATTGCTGGGCTCAAACTGACTTATGCTGAACTGTGTGGTGCATTTGTCTGTGTCTGCATGTGGCAAACAGATGTGTAAGAAATTTTTAAGAAGGGCCTATTCTGCTGTTGAATGTGCTTTAAATGTACAATTGTGTCTTCGTATTTATACATAAGCACAAATTAATCATTCATAAATACTTTTGTCAGTAACCGCAAATATTCCATATGCCATTTTGTGTTCATTTAAATAAGCATTTATGAGTGTCTATGCAAAGCTTATGAAGCTGTTATGTGGCGATATAACTCCTTTATGAAGGAGGTGCATATCTTTTTTTTCTGACCATTGCTGTGCTATAATGTACTACTTATTGTGCTATACATTTTATGCTGCATGGTTTTCCTTCTCATCTTTTATTTCTTATTTTACAGTTTCTGCTGCCATCCTCTTCACAAACGGTACGTTGTCTTGACAACCCACTCTGTTTATTTGCCTGTAGCCTGTATCCTGCTCCATGCCCACAAAGAGCTCTGCAGTCTGTACGCCACATTGTCTCAGTGGAAACCTTGGATTTATTAAATGTTTAACATTGTTTAACAGCGATGTTATGATTACTGAGAACATATATATGAGCGTGTAAGTTACACAATATATGCAGTCAATAATGCTGAATAAGAAATGGAAATCAAACAACTGTAACACTGTATGTGTGTAAGTCTGTAAGTCTGATAATGGTCTTGAAGTCAGTCCCCGTAAGTGTTACACTGCACATTTACTCTTATGGGTTTTGTATGTGTATGTTTGTGTTTGTGTGTACAAATGTGTCTGCGTGCGTGCATGTATGTATGCATGTATGTCTGTGTGCATGCGTGTGTGTGTGCATATGTTTGTTGCGCCCACGTGTGTGCGTGTGTGTGCGTGCGTGCGTGTGTGTGTGTGTGTGCGTGCCTGCCCGTGTGTGTGTGCGGTGTCAGTGTTGGGGCAGAGCAGGAGGACGACCGTGGTGGCGGAGGCGCGGAACATCAGCGCCCCCGCGGGCTCGGAGGTGGTACTGCAGTGCCAGAACCCGCTGATGGTGCGGTCCAGAGACCAGCGGAAGGACCGGCAGCGCGTGGTGCACTGGGACCTGTTCCACGCCGGGCCCGAGCATTCCGTGGAGCGCGTCGTCGACATGTTCTCCACCGGGAGGCAGCGCATCTACAACGGCTTCAACAAGGGCCGTGTCACCCTGTCCAAAACCGCCTTCGCCAACGGAAACTTCTCCCTCACCATCCGCGGTGCGTCTGCTTGTCTCTCGAAATGGCATAGCTGCCATTCAGATTATGTGCGTCCTGGTTAACATTATTGATCCCACAGATATGGCACACTAATGGCTATCTGCACGGTTTCTATTTACGGCAATAATGTCTTGTTCCTCGATACAATCTTTCCTTCTGTTTGAGATTTTGGGTTTGTGTGAGGAGTGAGCTGATTCATATTTTATTTGATCTCACGTCATATCTGGCTCTAGTTTGCATGAAGGAAAAGCATGAGTGTAATGCACCAAAAATTACAGTGTCCTTTTCCACATGGATATTTAAAAAGCATTATTATTTCCTTTCGGATTTTTGCTTTTGGTTTCTGTATCCTGGTTTCATACAGATGAGTTGGATTTAAAAACCAGTAAAATTATATTTCTGTCTGTCTGTTGGTCTGTCTGTGGTCTGTCTCTGGTCTGTCTGCCTGTCTGTCTGTCTGTTTGTGTGTCTTTCTGTCTGTTGGTCTGGCTCTGCTCTGTCTGCCTGTCTGTCTGTCTGTGTGTCTTTCTGTCTGTTGGTTTGTCTGTGTTCTGTCTCTGGTCTGTCTGTGTGTCTTTCTGTCTGTTGGTTTGTCTGTCGGTCTGTCTGTCTGTCTGTCTGTCTGTCTGTGCAGATGTGGGGACAAATGACAGGGGCACCTACACCTGTAACCTGCACCACCACTACTGCAACCTGCAGGAGTCCCTGAAGGTGCAGCTCAACGTCACCAAATCACGTAAGACCCCCCTCCCTTTCACCCCTGTTTGGGTTTTTAAAGAGCTGCCCACCTCCTCTGCCGTGTACAGTAGCCCTGCTCTAACCCCCCCCCTCCTCCCCCCCCTCCCCCCCCAGCTCGTAAGCAGAAGCGGTTCTGGGACGGCGAGCAGACCGTGTTCGTGGTTCTGCTGGGCAGCACCGTGGTCCTGCCGTGCGTGAACCGGCGGGCGGTGTGGATGGACCCGAGCCGGGAGGACGAGGAGCAGGTGGCGCACTGGGACTGGCAGCCCCCGGGGGTGCGGCGGGGGGGCGCGGACCGGCTGGTGGACCTGTACGCGTCCGGCGAGCACCGCGAGTACGGCCCCCACTTCCTGCACGGCAGGATGAACGTCTCCGCCGGCGCCTTCGCCCAGGGCGACTTCTCGCTCACCGTCTCGAACCTGCAGCCCTCGGACCGCGGCCTGTACTCCTGCAACCTGCTGCACCACTACTGCGGCCTGCACGAGCGCCGCGTCTACAGGCTCATCGTGGGCCCCCCCCTTCCCCCGGTGCCCCCCTCGGACCTGCCGCTCAGCATGCCCAACAACAGCCCGCGTAAGAACCCCCCTCTCGTCCCCCCACCTCCCCCTGTCCCTTCATCCCCCAGTCCCCCATCCCTTTGTCCCTCAGTTTTTTTCTCAGACATTCTTCCTTCCTCTCCCTCTTGTTTCATTCCTCCTCCTTTCAGTTTCTACTTTTGGCCCGCTGAAGGTTTTCGGTTTTCTCTCTCTCTCCCTCTCCCCCTCTCACTTCCTCCATCTCTCTCTCCCTCTCCCCCTCTCACTTCCTCCATCTCTCTCTCCCTCTCCCCCTCTCGCTTCCTCCATCCCTCTCTCCCTCTCCCCCTCTCGCTTCCTCCATCCCTCTCTCCCTCTCCCCCTCTCGCTTCCTCCATCTCTCTCTCCCTCTCCCCCTCTCGCTTCCTCCATCCCTCTCTCCCTCTCCCCCTCTCTCTTCCTCCATCTCTCTCTCCCTCTCCCCCTCTCGCTTCCTCCATACCTCTCTCCCTCTCCCCCTCTCGCTTCCTCCATCCCTCTCTCCCTCTCCCCCTCTCTCTCTGCCTTGCCATGTTTCCTTCTCTCCTCAGAATGCAGTGTGAGAGGGTTTTTCTTCTTTTTATTTGGGGGGGGGGGGGGGCGGATGGGGTGGAGGGGTTGGGGGTGTGAACTGTCTGTAATAGCAGCACTCCTCTTTTCCAGACAGCTCCCTCCCTCCCTCCCTCCCTCCCTCCATCCCTCCTTCGTTCCCTCTCCCTTCTGTGTATTGGCAGGGACAGCTGGCGGGGGAGGGAGGCGCGCTGGTGCTTTGCCCAAACCCCAAACCCCGAACCCCGGTGTCGAAACCTGTTTTTGTCTTCAAGCGTAGCTTCTGCTCCCTCCCAAACAGTTTATGATTTATCTGCAAACATTTTTTTTAATGACGCTGTGTTTTTTTTTGTATGAACACTGAGAAACGTAGCGGGGAAAACATGAACGAGGAGTTCTTTCGAGGGATAGTAAACATTCCTGAGTTTTGTTGTTTTCCTCAATTCCTTCTGTTTCATGCTCTCCGTCTTCCTGCTGCAACTCTCTCTCTCTCTCTCTCTTCTGTCTTTCTCAATTTATCAATATCCACACTTTACGGGGGTGATACATTGTACAGTATAAATTGACAAAGCTTTTATTGTTGACATAGCAATTGTATTGTCATGACAATTATAGAAGCTACAATTACAAAGTTAAAGGTAATAAAAGATCTTCTAATTAAAATAATTACTGCAAAATCTATTATGGGGTTTATGACAGATTTGTGGGATGTCTTTAATCATGAAATAGTATATCAAGTATGTAATTATGAAGAGAAAGAACATTCAATAGTTGCGTTCAGTGAATATTAAAGAAATCTATAGATCTCTCTCTCAGTGGGGCCTAATGGTTTGTTTTTCGGTTTCTGCAGAGGAGGAGTTTATTTTATTTGGGTGAAAAATGAAAATGAGAGGGAGCTGGGGACTCCTCCACAGATACATGAGAGAAGGGAGGTGGCAGGAGAGGGAGGTCGTCTCTTGTCACTAAACTGTTTTCTGCAGAACAAAAAGCACTAATGAAATGGCATTCACTGGAATAGAGACTAATTTTCACTGCAATAGAGGCTCATTTCCACTGGAATAGAGGCTCCTTTTCACTGGACTAGAGGCTCCTTTTCCGCCTCTGCAGCAGTGAGTTTTCGTACTGAGACTGGAGCTTTCCCAGGGGACGAGCTTAACAGGAACCCAGGGGCAGAGAGGGGGAGAGGGGAAGGAGCGAGTGGAGGGAGAGAAAAGGGAGGGAGGGAGAGAGACAAAAGGGGAGGACAGGACATGACAGGTCTTCTGTTTGATTACCGATGGAGAAAAGGAAAGCTGGCCATATCTCCCTTCTAGTTACCGGCTTGGTTAATATCCAACACACATTTCGCATTCCCACTTTTGTTACTTTCAACCCCTTTTGTTCTGTCAAAGTTACTGCTTTTGTGTTACAAATATACAATTTATGTGTTGCAGAGGGAGACGGTTTTACACAGACTGTATCGAAAGTAACACAAAATGCGTTGTCCGTAATTCGACACGGAGGCGTGTGGGAAGTGAAAGGTTTTGTGTTGTTTTCCACACTTCTGCTTTGAGAGGGCAGATGTTTGTGGCCCAGAAGTGAGTCTGTTATGGCTATCAAACAGCCTGCCAGAGTGACCGTTAATGAATCATCTTTCCTCTGTACTGTATATATTCCTGCCTCAAGTTCTTTTTTTTTCTGGAAGTCTCCAAGGAACGACAATTTGTTTATTTTGAAAATCTGAGACCCTAGAGAGGAGCGCGATAGAGGTTGTGCTCTTTCTTTCTCTCCCCCTCCCCCCTCCCGTTCGCTATGGGGGGAAGAGCTTGTTTATCCTTAGGAAGGAGGAAGTGGGCTACATCTGTACAACATGTGGTCAGCTGTAGCATGAAAGAGCGTGGTGTATATAGGGTATAGGGGTGGGGGTGGATGGGGGGGTGTAGGGGCAGGGGTGTTGGGTGGGCGGGACTCTGTACTGCTGAAACTAGGTCACTGCTTTTTTTATAAACAGAAAAATGTTGGCCGGGTTTTTGCAGGCCGGGCTAAACTCGGAGCGATGGAATCTGTTTTCATCCGCGCAGAGAACTCTGGCTGGGTCACGTGACTTAGCCGTGGGGAGATCCTGGAAAGCGTGTGGCGTTTACACCGCGCGGTACAGAGCTCTGTCCTCCTCCTCCTCCTCCTCCTCCTCCTCCTCCTCCCTCCCTCCTCCTCCTCCTCCCGCCCGCTCCTCTGGCTGCCGTCGCCTCTGCCCGTACGCGGAGGTAGGCCATTTTGCAGCCTCAGTGGGTCAGTCCCCTTCGCCCCTGCGATGGAGGAACAGCGTGTCCTTCCACTGCCAGGAGGAATGTTCCAGGTCCTCATGTTGGTGGAACGGCCTGGTGTGAGCCCGCGGGTGTGAGCCCGCAGGTGTGAGCGGGGGGGGGGGGCGTTACCGTGGGGACCAGACCGTACCTGGGCAGGTAGCCACTCACACACCTGTGTGACAGCTTCCGTCAGCCGCGGCTCCTCCTCCTCCAGTCTGGACTCCGCCCAACGCCAGGCTGTCAGGGTTGAGTGTCCGTGTCCATAGTGTCCTAACCTGTGAGTGTTCGTATCCGTAGTGACCTAAACTGTGAGTGTTCGTATCCATAGTGACCTAACCTGTGAGTGTCCGTGTCCATAGTGTCCTAACCTGTGAGTGTTCGTATCCATAGTGACCTAAACTGTGAGTGTTCGTATCCATAGTGACCTAACCTGTGAGTGTTCGTATCCATAGTGACCTAACCTGTGAGTGTTCGTATCCGTAGTGTCTTAAACTGTGAACTCGTGTTCAGAAAATGTTAAATAATTGTCTTTACTGCGCATTAATGTGTAAATGTAAATAAGTGAAAATCATATAAAACAAAACAACCCCCCACACCAGGGTTGCATTGAATACAATTTTCTAAACTCACATGAAAATTATTTCGCCACATATTTTACTTTCCCCTGTATTCCTGCCTCTAGCCCAATGCATGCTGGGATAGGCTCGAGCACCCCCCCCCCCATGACCCTGCCCAGGATAAGTAGGTATAGATAATGGATGGATGGAAAGGGTATTTTACTTTCTCAAATCACAGGATGACTGTGTCTGTAGAAGCAGTTGCTAGTGCTGATGGAGAGTGAACTCGCAGTGATCTTCTGTGAGAGACGCAGATTCTGAGGAAGTGTGTTTCTCTTTGGCTTTTAGAGGTGCTTCCCAAGGGTATTTTCTTTAATCATTTTTTGGGAACCCCCCCCAAAATCAACAGCATTGTGACATGTTGCTGTCACAATGGGGGTTCCCAAAAAATGATTTTTAAAAATGCGGTTGTCTTAGTCATCCCGATTCTGTTGCACTGAAAGTTAATGTTAATAGCAGCTGCTGCAAATTACAGCCTCTGCATTGATTAGATGTTTGGCTGTTGTGTTGGGGACCGGGGGGGGGGGTGGAGGTTTGGGGGGGGTTCTGGGATTCTGTGTGTCATCGGCTGTGGGGACAGAGATAGTTTACAAAGCTGGGAGATCCACCAGGGCAGGGACTTCCTGATTACTGTATTTACTGTAGGGAGTAAACAATGGGAACTTATTGTGGCGTGCATTAGTGTGGTCCTGCTCTCCAATTACAGTCACACTGAAGGGGTGTGAATCTGGGACAGTGGTGGGGCTACAAATAGCTGCATGTGGTGTGTGTGTGTGTGTGTCCGTGCATGTGTGTGTGCGTGTGTGTGTGTGTGCGCGAGTGTGTGCGTGAGTGTGAGTGTGCGTGTGCGTGTGAGTGTGAGTGTGAGTGTGAGTGTGAGTGTGAGTGTGAGTGTGCGTGTGAGTGTGAGTGTGTGTGTGCGTGTGAGTGTGAGTGTGAGTGTGCGTGTGCGAGTGCGAGTGCGAGTGCGCGTGCGCGTGCGCGAGTGCGTGTGAGTGTGAGTGTGAGTGTGAGTGTGTGTGTGTGTGAGTGTGTGTGAGTGTGTGCGTGCGTGCGTGCGTGCGTGCGTGCGTGCGTGCGTGTGTGTATGTGTGTTGAGGGCTATTGTAGCTCCAGTGCACACAGACAAGGAAAGGGAAGTTTATATTTTATCGCCAGGACTATGGTCAAAAACTGCCTCTCGACAAAAACGAAGGTCTCACAAGATTTTCGGCCTGCAGAGAGGGTTCTGTTGTCTCTATGGTAACAACACTGTGACTCCTGACCGTTTGTTTACATGGGGGTGCAGTATTTATGGGCTGTTCTCACTGTCCGTGTGAGCTGATCCCTGACTTGTTTCTTCAGAGAGCAGCGGCTCTGTTTTCAGTTGCAGTGTTTTTATTTGGCGTTTG
>NC_049211.1:2166431-2183931 GCF_013347855.1 Anguilla anguilla
CCTCACACACCCTCACACACCGTCTCTCACCCTCACA
This sequence comes from Anguilla anguilla, assembly GCF_013347855.1. NCBI lineage: Eukaryota > Metazoa > Chordata > Actinopteri > Anguilliformes > Anguillidae > Anguilla > Anguilla anguilla. Next base: position 2,166,469 of record NC_049211.1, read on the forward strand.
CACCGTCTCTCACCCTCACACACCGTCTCTCACCCTCACACACCGTCTCAAATCCACAGACCTGTCGGGGCGCGAAGGGGGGAAGAAAGAGAAGTCTTTGAAATCTGAGTTCTTTGTTTATGTGGATATTTAAGTTTGAGAACAAAGAGCTGCACTGATTAGATTATAGGGGATGGTGCCTCAATCCCCATCCCATCCCTCCACACCCCCACCCCCACATCCCCACCCCCACCCCAAGCTGTTTAGCTGTTTACCTTGTCTTTTGTCTTGATGTAAAGAAAACTGTGGTGCTATGTGTCAGAGAGACACTCCCGTTGCAGTGTGGGTGAGCTGCACATCACGCTGTCCCTACGATAGGTCTACTTATATCCTCGTTTTTATTGTTATTTTATTGTTTACTGTGCTGTCAATGCGTTCTGTGTGCTTTAGCATACCAGTGTTTTACCATTTGAATAAAGCTAATTATGTTTTTTTAAGCAGAAGAGCAGACTTTCTGCCCTCCTGTATTTTTCTACTTCGTTCAGACAAAGCGAAGTGGAAAAACACGGCATCGCAGTCCAAAAAGTCCCGTAGTGGAAAACCCAACCCCACCCACATAGGGAGATTATATAGATATAGACCCAAATTTAAAGGGGCAGTTCCCCCAAAAATTAAATTAAGGTGTGTCCCCACTTTGCCAGAGTAGTATCTGTGCATCCAGTTTTGTTGAAACATGGGGAGTTTTCACCTTGTGGGTCCATCTTTGTCCCGCTTTAAAGCATCACATTTCAGCAAAACTATCTGGATGGAAAGATACTGCTGGGTTGGTGGAAACATGGCTTAGTTTCATTTTTGGGTGAACTGCCCCTTTAAATTTTTAAAGAATATAATTACCTTGTGGTTTTTCTGATCTCTGTTCCCCTCTCTCCCCCCTTCATCTTTATTGCTCTCTCTCTCGCTCTCTCTCTTCCTCTCTCTCTCTCGCTCTCTCTCTTCATCTCTCTCTCTTGCTCTCTCTCTTCCTCTCTCTCTCTCTCTTTCCCTTTCTTCTCTCCATCAGCAGATATGGACAGAAAGACGTGGAAATGAGGCCTGCTGTGTCTCTGGCTGGCCCAGGGTAGGTACAGGAGGAGGAAGAGAGAGGTACACAAAAAGAAAGGGATGAGAAAGGGGGAGGATGGGATGAATACGGGTAGAAGGGAGAGAAAAGAGGACTCTGTTATTCTTTGGTTTCGCTGTCTTATTGAGATTGTATCTGTTTTTTTGTTTGTTTTTTGTTTTTTTTGTAAAAGGCAGCAGCCTCTGACCCTTTTCAATGCTGTTTGACTTTTTTTTAACAGGGATAAACTACAGAACTCATTTTGTATAAAACGAATTTTCACCTAAGGGCTAAATCTGCCTACTTGTATATTTTTTGATAACGTATACATTTATGTCAATGTAACATTGTTTTTATAGCATAACAGTAGAAAGGCTCTTATAGTGTACTTTGGACAAATAATTGCCCTTGTGTTTTTATTATTATTATAATTGCTGTTGTTATTATATTATTATTATCATTATTATTATTGTAGTTACCTATTGCAACACAATAGTCCTTTCTTTCTGTGTATTCGTTTGGAGGTTTTTTTTATGTAATTATTGACATTTTATCTTGTCTGGACCAAGATTTACTGGAAGAAGTAAAATTCCTGACTTAGTAAGAGTAGCCAGAGAGAATGAATTACACTCGTGAAACTGTCCTTCCTAATATTATTGGCAAAGAGCACAGTCATTCTTTTTGTCTTTTTTTTTTTTTTTTCTTTTTTATATAAATTTCTGTTAAACTGCTGAATCTTTTTCCGATTTTTTGTTTTTTTATTATTATTTTGTTATTATTTAAGACGGGACAGCTTGTGCCATTGTGCATCCCTTTGAGTATGAGGTAAAACAGCAGAGCATGGTGTTCACGGCCGTTCCATAAAGGATACTGCGTTCCTTCACTCCTGTGCTTAAACCCGTCCAAACTCTCCCAGAGGTGGAAGATCCAGGTCCAGGAAGTAAAAGTCCTCCTCAGTGTTTTGTTCCAGTCACCTGGACTTGCTGATTAGCACAATTCTTCTGTCAGGAGGACGAACTCATTAGTGAAATCGGCTGGCTGAGTTCATGGGTGGAAGAAACATGTGGCGGGACTTTTACTCTCTGACCCTCGAACTTTGCACCTCCTGGGCAGTGGTCTTTGCCTTAAGAACATTGGCCCCATCATGTGTAATCAAAGAGAACACATTAACTGTGCAGTCCTGTCTGATGGGCCTCTTCAGGCAAGGCTCTAAAACAAACGCCCCCTCAATGCTGGAGGAGGACATTGCAACTGCCAGGAAAACTTTTCATGAGGAAACATTTGAAATTACTCCCTGCACGAATGTAAAGTGCCTTGACTGAGAGAAACATGTTGTTTTTTTTCTCTGTCTCTCCCTCTACTGATGTACCCTGTTGTAGTGATGTAGGCGAGTGGAAGTCTGTCTCTTGCCACAATAGTTCCTCTTGTGTACGTTCAGCCTGCAAAGCCAAGGTGAAGCCCTGTTTCCCTAGGCTTTTGTGATTGGTCATCTCTGATTGTGTTGACCAATGAGAGGCTTGGTGGCAGTGACTGTTTCCCTTGCTGGGGAAAGGCATCCTGTTTAATGGTTGCTTGGACACTAACCGTAGTTCACCTACATCCAATGTCAAAAGGTAACACAATCAGCAGGGGGCTATAAGATTTTTTTTAAGACTACAGAAGTTGATGAAATTGTATTTTAAAATAATAAATATTCTCATAAAACAGCTGGATCCCGGACTTTCTGTTTTTGTATTCGTAACTTATGACAACTTCAATGAGAACAGCGATTACATTCTTGTGCAAGCTGGGTATGCTCTCGAAAATCCAGTTTACCCTTGTTGGAAAAAAAAAGTTTTAGCCATCCATGTGAATGAATTCACCCCACCTGGTGGACGATAGCGAGCATTGGCGCCTGCGCAGTGATGTTATGTCTTAACAAAAGAATTATTTTGACATGCTATACTCACGCGATCCATTCTGTATGTCAGCTCGTGCCACCCACGCGACCAGTATACTCCAGGCAGTCTACTTATTTTTGGCATACCCACCTTGCAAGAATGTAATTACTGTTTTCAATAATCGTGTTTGGGTGGATGGGGAAACTGTCCAAAAGCGATTCTTTTTTTGTACCGCGTTAATACCACGCGCCAAATTAAAACGTTATTGAAGTATATTCTCTGATTTAAAAAAAAAATGTTATTGTTGGGCTCTACTGGAATACTGCCTATTACAAATCCTTTCGTGCGTCTTCTTCTTTCGTAAAAGTTCACAGCGACGTCTGGTCCCTGGTCTGTCTTAAATCGCAACAGCAGGCGCGTATTTTCTCACTGTTAAAATACGTTCAGGAAGTGCCAAGTCTGGCCTAATTTCTTCGGAATGTGTGGCCACAATATCCAGACCCAAAAAGCTCGACCGAGAGTAACGCACGAAAGTAGGAGCCTGGTGTTGATGTTTTTTGTTGTTGTTATCACTATAAATATATAGTTAAATGCAAAAATATTGGGACAGTGACATTTTTGTTGTTGTTTTGGCTCTGCTACAGCACATTGGATTTGAAATTAAACTATGAATATGAAGTGAAAAATTCCCCATTTTAGGAGAGCAAAAGTAATGGGACAAATTAACTTAATCTTAAAGACAACACATTTGGTTACAAATCCTTTGCATTTGATGACTGCCTGAAGTCTGCTACCCATACACGTTTCCTGGTGGTGCTCTACCAGGTCTGTACTGCAGCAATCTTCAGACCCTGTTTGTTTCTGGGGATTTTTGCCTTCAGCCGGTGAAACACGTGTTCAGTTGGATTTAGGAACTGTGATTGACTTGGCCAGTCATGAGCGTTCTACTTTTTGGCTCTGGTGTAGTCCCCTTGAAAAGGGGTTTTTCTTCACAATTGAATGTATTCTTCTGTTGTCCACTACAGTGGTCTTCCAGGCTGTTTGCTATTGCTGAACTCACCAGTGTGTTACTTCCTACCAATGTATCAAACAGTTGATTTTGACACACCCAATGTTTTGATTCTGTCTCTGATCAGTGTATTCGGATTTTTTAGCCCCATGATGACCTGCTTTTTTCAGCATTGACCCTCATTTGGCTCTCATGTTGAGAAACAAAAGCAAAAATTTTTTTTTTTTAAATGTGTCACTGTCCCAATATTTTTGCATTTGTGCGTGGGCCGCGAGGAATCTAAGCAGATGGAAGTCAGATCAATATTTTTGCGAGCCAACGTTTACGACTCGCTGTGGGAATAACTGTAGGGTTTCATCACCGGGAAGACAGTCCGAGACAGAAATAAACTGAGACTTCCACTGGTGTGTAATATATCATATTTCTGTGTCACATCCCTGGTCTTAAAATGTGGACCAGGAGAGAGTTGACATTCACAAAAGATTCGTGACTATGATTTAAAAACACAAAAGCAGCACGACATTAAACGAGAAAAATGGGAGTACCTGTTGGGTGGACCCCTGGAACTGCTGAGACTACAATTTGCCCGCGGGTTGGACTGACACGGTGTTCGTCAACTTCTTAAAGGTGCACTATTTAAAACATATTTGTGAAAGTTCCAAACATTACCGTCCCTGCTGAATATTCCATCTTGAACCAGCCTCAGCCGGTCAAGCTGGTTTAAGCCGTGGTTTTGACGCTTCTAGCTGGTTTCAGTTGGTTGACCAGCTGACCAGCCTGTAGTCTGCTAGCCCACTATTTTGGGCACTAGCGTACTCTACCAGCTTTAACCAGATTCGACCAGTCAAAGTCCAGCTTTGACCCGCTGGAAGTGTCGCTTAAGCCAGTCTAGAATCCCCAGCTGGTCTTAGCTGGAATTTTCAGCGGGGGTATAGTTTATCAATCGAGCGAAAGGCTTGTCCACACTAATACCCGTTCTTTAAGTGCTGGGCGATGCAATGGTTTCTGATAGAAGGCTGCCCTCTGCTGTCGAACAATGGTAATTGCGCATTCCTGAACGGGAATACATTGAAGTGGCCGAATGGTTGTAACACATCTGCAGCACTGAACAATTATCCATGTCAACCTATTTCGGTTTTGTTAACGTGGGCTACATATAATGTTCAAACATTATGAGAGGATTCTAGAAACATATTTCACATGTGCTTGCTCTGAAAAAGTCAGTAACATTACACTTTATTTACTCTTAACCCAATTGTAGATCCAGTAGCTATAATGATTATTAATATTATATAACTATCATAATGGGCAAGTGGACATTTATGAAAGTAGTCCTACTTTCCCGTTAGCTGCTAGAGGTTGGTAAAGGTTGATCAGTGTGCAAAATCATCACAATCATAACATAATAATCAAACTGGTGTGATTTATAGCGATGTGGAAATCCATATGAATGACCAGTGGGTAGAGTTGATTATATAGATTGGCTAAAAATATAAGTATGCACTGAAGGGTATGAGACTAAATAAAATACAGGATTACTCTTGGAATATTCATATAGCCTGCACACTACCAAAATGTAATTCGAGTATTAGTGCCAAACAGCAAGCAATGCACATATACTCACTGTAGTCCAAATTAAACTGACACATCGAATAGCCCCGTTGCACCGCTAGATGGCAGCACTGGCTTTGGAAATAGCTGGAAAACGAGCTGTGTTCCAAACTGTCTCGCAAGGATGTGAACCGTCCCTTCCTGTTTCACTGCGGGCTGTTCCACCGTGTGCACTGTCAGACATCGCAACCGAGACACCCCGAGTCTCGATGTTTCTCTGCTAGTGCTGCCAAAGACGGGGTTATTTATTTCTTTAGCGTGGAGTACAGGCTATAGATATAGTATATTTATTTGCCAATGCCGTCGACAGCCACCGTCATAATTTGCATTCGACAGGCTAGCTAGCTATGGTTTGCGTTGTACAGCCACTGGTCTTTTCCCTGCTCTGATCCAATGATTGTTTTATCGACATAACGTTACTCATGGCGGAAACTAAAATAATCTATCATATAGATGAGGAGGAAACTCCGTATTTAGTGAAATTGGCAGTTTCTCCAGAGAAAGTCACTTTAGCAGATTTCAAAAATGTCCTTAACAATCGTCCGGTCAACAACTACAAATTCTTCTTTAAATCTATGGACCAGGATTTTGGGTGAGTAACGTCAGTTCATTTCGTCAGTTTATTGATTTCTCCTGTTCTGTTGTTCTTTCTGTTGGCTAGTTCTTTGATTGCTTTCTTGTTGTACAGTCTTTGTGGGCTGGTTCCATGTTTTTTTTTCTCCCTGTTTCCATCATAATTACTGAATAATGACAGCCCCCGACGTGTTACGGGCGTACCTCCCCCATAGTCGGTCAACAATAGTTGTTTTAAAGGCTGATTGGCACTTGTTTTGATTTTGTGCGTTTTCATTTCACTGGGCCGGTTGTCGAATTAACACTGCAGTCTGTGGTCTCGGCACACCAGGCGCTGAAACGATTTTAGTGGTGTGAAAATTGGTCAGCTTATACGTCTGCGAGAATGACAGTTCTTAAGTTAAAAAGGGCACGGCAATATTGGATCTCACTTTGTACTTAAACATGTAGCGATTCGTTTTTAGCTAGTTTGTCATTGTGTATTTTACAGTTCGCTTCAGTGCTTTATACTCTTTAGTTGTTGCGTTTGTGTTTCGAGTACCATGACAGCCACCGAGCCAGTGGTGTGCCTTGGTTCTGAAGTTTGCAATGCATGCATAACATATACGGCTACAGCAGCTGCATATTTTTATGGTTTTCTTAACTGATTTGCACAGCTTCTCCGTGATTGATTATGTAGAAAGGCTAAATCTAATCACCGAGGGAGCTACAATCTGCCGTGGGGTCTAGCCTATATAATACTAGGACCACTGTTTATCTTTTGCTTGAAGCAATTTAGAAAAATTCTAGCTATGCTTTGTCACAGTGTAGTTCCCTTGCCTTAACGCTTGATAGGCATGGGTTAATGTGTGCCCACTTCGTGTTGTTGAATCAATTTAATATTTTTTAATAAAAGAAAGCCTGACATTCCTTTTATTATTGCGTGTCATTATCCTCCACGTTTCGCTGTTTTCTGGGCGAACGTGTTTACAGACACCCTGTAACTGGTAGGCTACTTCGTCCCTGTTCAGAAGTGTGTTTTGTTGTGAGGACGCGTTGCTTGTGAGGCAGTGCAGGCGCGTTTATCTTTTCACGGCTTAAATATCATTTACCCAAAGGCGGCTAGTTTGATTTCTATAAAAGTGTTTGTGGGTTTGGTAAAGGTTAAACTGTATGTGCTGAGCGTACCACAGTGCCGTGTGTTTTATTCGACTTGTGGCCACGAGGCTAGTATGTGTTTTTAAATGTGAAGTGTCGTTCCTTTCCTTTGCTTTAAAAAGCGGTTGCGACAACAAAGCTTGCGATAGCACAGGTCTGTGCGATTGAAGTTGCAGTGCGGTAGGTTCGGAAAAGCCTGCGCCAGGCCGCACAATTCGCTGCAACGCCCGGAGTGTTAACATGGCTGCCCGGGAGAAGAGCACTCCCCGAACGGAGGCGAGAACCGGGGACTGACGGCCTGCCGGGAGTAGTGACAGCTCTGGCACGCGCTGGAAAGGCCTTATTCAACCTTTCACTTCACTAATCCGGGGATCGATATGAACAACGCGAAATTTGGGAGAGCGAATGTGCCGAAAGCTATGCGCACTTTGTGGTTTAAAAAAAAAAAAAAAAAGACACATGAAAGTAGCCTTGTCATTTATTATAAATGCATTCTGGGAAAGTATATGAATAATGCATTTAACCGTGTCACTGGTAGCAACAATTAAGCCTGTTGGTGAAGTTGCTCTCCCACTCTCGGGATTTGCATAAGACTGTATTTCACACTAAAGCTGGAATGTGGAATGCTTGTTTTTCCGTTGGTTTGTGTGAACTGTTGGACTATAATCAGGAAATTGTAAACAAGTGGAATATTAGGTATTTACATTAACGTTATCCAAAATGTAGCCTTTTAAATCTAAATTATGATTGGCTATGTTAGTGATATTTGTATAGGGTGTTAGGGGACTCGAGGTTTTTAATTCTGGACTATGTAATGTCTTCATGGTAGTATGTCGTTCTATGGCTAGGCATATTTCACGGGATAGAGAACGTTTAATCTCTTATTGATCTAGTATATCATTTCATTACAGGCATTTAGCAGACACTTTCATTTTCATTTCGTTTTTCTATGGAATAAGGGCCTCGTTTATTGAAGTAATTAAGGGACAGTTTAGTTGTAAATTATTTTCAAACGATAAAGCAATTTGGTTTGCCTTCATGCTTTGCTGACACATCATTTTAGTCTCTGAAAGTTCCTGGATTGCGCTGTTGTGTGTCCTGCTCTGCTCAACTTTATTGAACAGAAATGAGGCACAGAGCCTCACTGTCTGACAGGTCCCTGAAAGTGTATGATTTTTATTTTATTTTTTCTTGGGTGCGTTAACGTTTACTTTAATATACTTTCAGTTTTGGCAAGAAAAATGTCCCCAGACTGGTTTAGGGAACTTATGGCGAGACAAGCCAATCTGATTGGCAGCTCTTTTCCCCCCTGTGACATTGCCCCACCCACATTCAAATGACATGTCAGCCCTGAATAGACCCGAGTTCAAAGGTCACCTCCTGGGAGGGTGGGGTCGGGATTCAACGCGTGCGTCCCGGGGTTTTCTATGTAATGAACCCCGCGGAGCAGGACTTCAGCTTCCCAGACGCATGTTTAGTACAGCCAGGCTGTAAGAGGCATGTGAGGAGTTCGTTCTCCAGGCTTGGGCTGCGTTCAGCGCTGCTGGGTGAAGTTCCTGGGCCTGGGGCAAAGTTATATTATATCTTGGGCCTGCGACAGTAATATTTACCACAGTAATACCCACCCCCCCCCCCAGGACCTGGGACAGTAATATTTACCACAAGCTCTGCCCCCCCCCCCCAATCCCCCCCGCCCCCAGGGCCCAGGACAGTGTATTTGTTTGCCCCAGTAACGGTGGCCCAGGCTACATTAGATTGCCCTCCGATAAGAAGATGATCTGAAACGCATCAGAGATGACTCCAGCGCCTGTCAGGCTCTTATTGGCCGAGCTCGAGCCCTTTTCAGTTTGTGAAGCAGTATTTCTCGCGAGTTTGCGGCGCGTCTTTGAGGTCATAATGTAACGCTCGCCGCTGGAAAAGTGTAAATACAGCTCCAGAAGGTCTGCAGGAACATTTGAATTCCGGATCTGAAGATGTGTCAGTCTGCCTTTTTAACGAGGGGGAGGGTCATTTTAACAGGGGGGCGGGGGAGGAGACGGTGTTTGCCCATTTCCCCGAGCAAGCCCTCTGTGTTTTCCCTCTGGCGTCACTGTCCTGCTATTGTCCACCAGGCCTGCGACACTTACTGCTCGACCAATCGGCTGTCGGCTGGTCTCCACGATCTACAGTGTCAGTGCTGGCGCAGGTGCGCAGGTGCTGGACCTTCTGAGGAACTGCTGTCAGAATTTAAAACTCTACTGACCCACCTGCTTGGTTGCTATGAAACCAGCAGCCAATGGGGACGCTCGTGCCAGTCACTGTCACCCACCGATGTCACTTACGGGCCAGCTTTACGCTCAGAGGTGAAGCATGGGCTGGATGACAAGAGCATGGATGTAGCTGTGCCACTGTAACAGTACAGAATCACCAGGCTGGACAGGCCACAGCACCGAGCCAGAAACGCAGTGAAGGGGAGCAGCCCCAGGTTCAAAGGTGATTTATACATGACCGAAGCGGTGCATGAGTAAAAAAGAAAGGAAGAAAAGTAAAACTGAGAGAAATGGCGAATTGGAAGTCAGTGGGACTGAATGAGGAGCCGATATTAGTCATGGTACAGAGTGTGTGATTGGCTAAGGTTCCGTGTGAGCTGAGTAACTAGGTAACCACCCAGTAAATACAACAGGAACATGCGGGTAAGATCTGTGCTCCACGATCAGGACTGGTGAGGCGAGGGGGGGGGGGGGGCAGCAGGTGGCGCATAAACATGAATACACCTGCTCCTGTGGCTGGACCTCTGCCCATGTGACTCAGGAGCCAGCAGCAGCGCAATGTCTAATGTGTGAGAGCAGCGTGTAGGAGTAGAGTAGCAGTGTGTAGAGTATGAGCACATGGTCACACACGGGGGGGGGGGGGGGGTGTGTGTGTGTGTGTGTGTGTATGTGTGTCTGTGTCTGTGTGTGTGTGTGTGTGTTAGTCACAAATGACCACTCCTGAAAGCACACAGAGAGGCCCTTTGGGGGATGGGGGTGGGGGGGGGGGCAGGGTTGTGGGGGGGTTGGGTAATGGAGCCTTCAGGCAGGATTTGAAGTGGCAGTAAAATGGCTTAAAATAATGGCCTGAATGCTTTGCTGTCATAACAGGACACAAAGAAGAAAAAAAACAACCCCCCCCCATCCACCCCCTCCCCCAGAAAAGCGTAAAACAAAATTGGCACTAGCTTAATAGAACTCAGCAGCATCTCGTCCGTTGTTACTCTGTACTTTCTGCTGATTTTATTTCGCTTTATTTTGTAAGTTCATTTTTTGAACTTACTCAAGGGTTAAGGATATATTGTAAGAAGGGTAGGTCAAATAAGCTAAGGCTTCTTCCTACACCTTTCCGATCATTTTAATATTGTTTCTTTTTTTTTAATACACCTTTTGGAAAAATGACTTCTTATTATTTACTGATATCTATGTACACTCATCTTTGTAAAGAAAATGTTAATGACCGAAATAAACTATCTATCCATCTACCTCGGGGAGCAGAAGAAAGGAACTCTGGGTAATGCTGGCTGACTCCTGCTTTGCCTCCCTCTCATGCAGGTGAGCTGGTGCTGAGGTACTGCCCTGAGCCGGCTGTGCAGAGTTTTCATTCAGGTGCTGCACCTATAAATGAGAGGTTGCCAGTTCAACTCCAGTTAGGTGGGGCATTGCCACTGTGTCAGTAAATGTGGTGCCCAAACCTGCGTAGCCTCAGTAAGATGGACCCCGTTTAAAAACAGAAACCCTCAGATTGGATAAATTTAAAATGTCCGGCAGTTATATTCAAATTAAAGTAAACAAAATGCTGAAGTGGCCAATCTCAGCTTCTCCTGAGAGACTGAATGAAGTTTGTATGATTGTATGTTTGAAATTAGGTTTGATAGCGCTTGATCGAGCCGTTCGTACCAAAGTGTCAGTTATTCAGTTGCTGAAGAACATGCCTGAGGAGAGAGTGACACATTCGCCCCTGGATACAAACACCTGCTGCCTACTGGCTGATTTCCATTACTGATTACTTTGAAATGACAGTGGATCCAGGATATGAGAAGTGATTATGGGACACGACCCCACGCTGCCTTCACCCCCCATTTTACCACTTTTCCCCTTGCCTTGTGTGGCCCTGAGTTGAGTGCCTGCACTCCCAACCCCCCCCCCCCCCCCTCCAGCCCCAGCCCCCCCCCCCCCCGCCCCCAGCCCCAGCCCCAGCCCCAGCCCCATTGGCCTTTGACAGGCATTATGTTCAAAACAAACAAACGTTCACTAATCCCTCCATCCACTCACTCCCATACACACACACACACTCCCATACACACATACACTCACACACACACACTCCCATACACACACTCTCACACACACTCCCATACACACATACACTCACACGCAGTCCCATACACACACACACACACACAAACTCCCATACACACACACACACACGCACACGCACACACACTCACACACACAACACACACACGCACTCCCCCACACACACACACACACACCCTCACACACACACGGTGCTGTGGCGTTGCATCATGGCCGCTGAGTGAAGCGCTAATCCTGAGAAAGCTGCTAATGCCCGAGTTCAGCCCTCTGGCTCCTGAGGAGATGAGTGGCAAGCCTGATAGCATCTACAGCATGTCAGCGTCAGGAGTGTGTGTGTGTGTGTGTGTGTGTGCGTGTGTGTGAGAGAGTGCCTGTGTGTGTGTGTGAGAGTGCGTGCGTGTGTGTGTGTGTGTGTGTGTATATGTGTGTATGAGGGAGTGTGTGTGTGCTTGCGTGTGTGTGTGTGTGTGTGTGTGTGTGTGTGTATATGTATGTGTGTATGAGGGAGTGTCTTTGTGCTTGCGTGCGTGTGTGTGTGTGTGCTTGCGTGTGTGTGTGTATGTGTGTATGGGACTGTGTATGTGTGTGTATTGGACTGTGCATGTGTGTGTGTGTGTGTATGTGTATGTATGGGACTGTGTGTGTGTGTATGAGGGAGCGTGTGTGTGCTTGTGTGCGTGTGTGTGTGTGTGTATGTATGTGTGTTTGCATCTGTCTGTCTGCATGTGTGTCTGTCTGTATGTCTGTCAGGCTTCAGTTACTTATCCTAGATCACTGGTAATCCGGTGTGCGCTCAGTGTGAATTTAAGTGTATGTGAACATTTGAAGAATTTAAATTTTTCTGTGTGTGTGGGAAGGAGAGAGTGAGAGAGATTATGTTAGAGGTAACTTAAAACTTTTCTGCATAACTTTTAATGTTAAGTCTAATTGGTCATTAAATGTAAATGTTTATTAACGCATGATGTTATTTAACACTAAAAGGTTTTTTATTATGCAACATACTCATCTGGCCTGGCTGGCATATGTCCTCAGAAATATTCATCCGCTACAGAACAGTCCTGTAAACATCAGAGCCCTTCTTCTGTCCTAGGAATTGCTAAAATCTAGAGAAAATCATGAGGTGTCAGAAGGGAATGGGAACGATCTTTAATATTTCCTCAAATTTATGCTTTATCTGGAGGAATATGTGCAGCGTTTACGCCCTGAAATGGTGTGTGTTATGACTCTGGGTGAAATATGATTTTCCTCAGCGCAGTGAACTCCAGTCTCATCTCTGTCAGAGTGCTCCTGACCAGCCATAACTGATAGCACCAACTATCTCAGATACTGAAATTGTTTCATAGAAAAATAGGCCCCGTCATTATTTAGTGTACTTTTATTCCATAATGGTTTTGCTTATTAATTTTACATAACTTCCGTAAAATTATACTTTCATCTGTTAAGTTTTCTTTCCTAATAAACTAATAGAACTGTGTTGTCCTGACAGTTTGCTGCAGGATACTGTCATATTTTTGTTCTCTAATTAAGGCCTTTCAGTATGTTATTATAATAGTTTAAATAATTTAACACTTTATAATTAATAATTTGAAGTCTGTTTTCAGATCTCTCTCCCCAAATTCAACTGGCTCTCAACTGGCTTTAACAGAAACTTTGCTTTTGTTGTGTGCGCGTGTGCGTGCTTGTGTGCGTGTGTCTCTGTGTGTGCGTGCGTGCATGTTTGTGTCTGTGTGCGTGCGTGCGTGCGTGTGTGCGTGTTTGTGTTTATTTGTGTGTGCATCCGTGTGCAGGTGTGTTTGTGTGTGTGTAAGTGTATTTGTGTGTGTGCATGTTTGTGTGTGTGTGTTTATTTGTGTGCGCGTGTGTGTATTCAAAGCATGTGCCTGCTGTCCCAGTCATCTCCGACAGTCTGTCTGCCGCGTATCAGACATATCCCAGGTACTTTTTTGAGGTATTTTTAGCCGTCCTCTCCTATCAGTGTCAAAGCTCTGAAATCGCTTCCCGACAGCCGTTAATCTGTCTACATTCTGCCGGTTAGTGCAGTCGCTGCTAGCCCGGGCCATAACGCAGGAACGCGGGGGCTTTCCGGAAGCTCTGCCAAGCCTGGCACCTGCAGCGAGCAGCGCGCGCGAGAGAATCCGACGAAATCAGGCGAGGATAAACGGCACGAGGACGGTTATGTTACCGCGCGCTGGGAAATTCCCCCCTCGGGACCGCATTAGCGCTGCGTCTCGGTCTGGACACATCGCGACACAATACTCCGTTCGATGAAGTACGAGTGTTTAATCGGTCTGGTGCGCATCGATGTTAATACGGATTTTCTCGTGGTTTTAACTTTTAATGAGTAGGCTGATGTCTTTTTATATGGACATCAAAACAGCCCTCTAGTCTTCAGTTACATGTAATGTTATCAGGAAATACGAGTATCTACGTGCTCATTTAATTAACCCACATGCTCAGTAAATTCAATGCCACTCTGGCTGTTGCTATATGTGTCTTATCTGCATATGGTAACCATGCGTGGCAGTCTTATAATGTTGTGCATTTGTATGTAGGTGTATGTACACACCACTTATGGATGTCATATATAGCCTGTACATAAATACATGTATGCATTTATCGTGTATATAAATACTGTATTTATCCTGTATATAAATACTGCTCAAGCGTTTAGCAGACACGCTTATCCTGAGTGACTGGCACAGTTTCGCATAGCATCCCTTTATACAGCTGGATATGTACTGAAGCAATTCAGGCTACCCTGAGTGAACTAAGCAGGTACCTTTGCCCAGGGTGTGTAATGACCTATGACCTTTAGGCTGCGAGCCCAGTTCTCTAATCATTACACTACACTGCCACCCCAGTGTCACGTACTTCTCATCGATATAATGCAGTTTGAAGCATTCTGTCATTTGTAGATTTCCCGCATTCCAGTGTGGGTTCATGGAGGACTGCAGCACTGCACACACACACACACACACACACACATACACATACACTCACACACACACACACACACATGCTCACACACACACGCACACGCATGGACACACACATGCTACACACGCACACACACATACACTCACACACACACACACACACTACACACACACACACACACACACACACACTGAGAAACATTCCTGGCCTTCTGTCCCACTGCGGAGTGTGAGGTGTGAGTCAGCTCTGTGCTATGTGCGTTTGGATAGACGCGGTGTAGCGCTTCCACAGCGCTAACACAGCGCTAACACAGGGAGCCGGAGCGCTAACACAGCGCTAACACAGGGAGCCCAAGCGCTAACACAGCGCTAACACAGGGAGCCCAAGCGCTAACACAGCGCTAACACAGGGAGCCGGAGTGCTAACACAGTGCTAACACAGGGAGCCGGAGCGCTAACACAGGGAGCCGGAGCGCTAACACAGCGCTAACACAGGGAGCCGGAGCGCTAACACAGCGCTAACACAGGGAGCCGGAGCACTAACACAGCGCTAACACAGGGAGCCGGAGCGCTAACACAGGGAGCCGGAGCGCTAACACAGCGCTAACACAGGGAGCCCGAGCGCTAACACAGCGCTAACACAGGGAGCCCGAGCGCTAACACAGCGCTAACACAGCGCTAACACAGGGAGCTGGAGCGCTTCTACAGCGCTAACACAGGGAGCCGGAGCGCTAACACAGCACTAACACAGGGAGCCCGAGCGCTAACACAGCGCTAACACAGCGCTAACACAGGGAGCCGGAGCGCTAATCCTCTGAGCGCCCTCGGCTTGTTCTCGCTCTTAAACGGGCGTGCGAGTGACAGGAATTTACACCTGTCCGTGCCCGACTTCCTCTCACCTCGTTGCGTAAGAATAATTATTTTAGAATCTGGATCACGTCGTGTGAGGAATTTATGAAAAGGTCATTTAAATAATTATGAACGTGAGTGAGTTCGAGAGATCAGGTTTGCAATGCCAGACGTTTTTTTTTGTTATCCTTAAATTGTTTGGAATGATGAGCAAACATAACAACGCCTCATTAGATGCTGTTAGTTTAGAGAAGAATCTGTTGGGAAAGGATGAGTCTTTAAAAAAAATAAATAAATAAAAAAATTGGCATGGCTTACTAATCTTGAAAAAATAAATGAGAAACAGTTGTGGGATGATTACGGAATAAAGATGCTATGTATCCCCCGTCTCCCCTGTCTGTAGCCTCAGCTCTCAGTAATTCCCATGAACATGCAAATTATAGCGTTTCACACGCCAACAAAACACATCTGCAGCGCTGTGCGTACAGTACAGACAACTGCTGATCGTCTTTCTGCTGCGACACACACATGCACATACACGTGCGTGCACACACAACACACACGCGCACGCACACACAACACACATATACCCACACACACAACACACAAGCACACGACACACATATACCCACACACACAATACGCATGCACACATACTTGCACACACTCTCTCACTGATACACACATACACCTACTCACCCAACATCCATATACACACCTATACATAGCACACCTACTTACCCAACACACACACACACACACATACACTCACACTCATGCACACTCACTCACTCTCTCTCACACACACACACACACACTCTCACACTCATGCACACTCACTCACTCTCTCACACACACACACACACACTCACACTCATGCACACTCACTCACTCTCTCTCTCTCACACACACACACTCTCACACTCATGCACACTCACTCACTCTCTCACACACACACACACACACACTCATGCACACTCACTCACTCTCTCTCTCACACACACACACTCACACTCATGCACACTCACTCACTCTCTCACACACACACACACACACACTCACTCACACATAAGCATTATTGCAGACTGATGCACTCCACGTGAACTCATCCACACACACTGGCTTGTCAGGGCTGCTTGGGGAATGTGGTTCTGTATATCAGCTGAGTATTAGTTTACCATCAGATATTTCTTCAGGGGACCACAAATACCAGGCATGCTGTTCCAGCCATTTTGTGTTTTACAGTGAATAGCTATTTTCCCCTTACTTGAGCCTGTTTGTTAGCCCTTTCTCTGTGGTTTGGGAATAGCTGGTGTTTTATATAAATTTGGAATTTTTAAAATTTATTTATTTGGAAGTATGTAATAATGACATCGGGAAGGGTCAGTGATTTGAGCTCTCTCTGTATTGGGGGGGGTGTCCTATCTAACCCTCAAACGGGCCGGTGTTGGTGCAGGTTTAAGCAATTATTAGCCCAGGACCGTATAAATATAATACAATAAATATTAGGGCTAATTACATAATTAAGGTCAGAAGCAGAAGCAAGTCCACTCACTGCCCACCTCTTCTGTAGGCCTGGTGCACTGCAGGTCCACACGCTGTGCAGCTGCAGTTCTTCAGTTTTCACTCAAGATTTTAAAAAGTGAGTTTTCTGACACTTTCTGCGGTTCGTTCCCCGGGCAACGGCGGCCTTTGTGACCTCATAATGTCCCGTCAGCTGTTCCATTCTGAGCCGTCGCAGAGCTGCAGTGTGTCGACTGTGACTCAGGATGCTCACTGCCATGCGATATTATACAAATACACTATTTATTCCTGGTCTGAGCGGCAGTAAACCTTAATTCAGTGTAAATTTAATGTAATGTAAATTAAATGTAAATTACATTTCACATAAGTACTATGTCAGAGGTAGATGTTGTTAACTCTGCTTGGCTAATAAGATCACTACAATCTGATAAGACTGTAGGTTTAGGGAAATGTTAGAAATTGTCCTTTGTGTGTTCAGTCGTATAATTGTAAATGTTTACACTTCACAGTAGGGTTATTGGCCTACTTTTGCAACGTT
>NC_049211.1:2188931-2191431 GCF_013347855.1 Anguilla anguilla
GTGTCGGTTAAGAGTGGTGTGGCTAAATTAGCGCTTGGTGTCGTTGGTTAAGAGCGGTGTGGCTAAATTAGCGCTTGGTATCGGTTAAGAGCGGTGTGGCTAAATTAGCGCTTGGTGTCGGTTAAGAGCGGTGTGGCTAAATTAGCGCTTGGTGTCGGTTAAGAGCTGTGTGGCTAAATTAGCGCTTGGTGTCGGTTAAGAGCGGTGTGGCTAAATTAGCGCTTGGTGTCGGTTAAGAGCTGTGTGGCTAAATTAGCGCTTGGTGTCGGTTAAGAGCTGTGTGGCTAAATTAGCGCTTGGTGTCGGTTAAGAGCTGTGTGGCTAAATTAGCGCTTGGTGTCGGTTAAGAGCGGTGTGGCTAAATTAGCGCTTGGTGTTGGTTAAGAGCGGTGTGGCTAAATTAGCGCTTGGTGTCGGTTAAGAGCTGTGTGGCTAAATTAGCGCTTGGTGTCGGTTAAGAGCGGTGTGGCTAAATTAGCGCTTGGTGTCGTCGGTTAAGAGCGGTGTGGCTAAATTAGCGCTTGGTGTCGTCGGTTAAGAGCGGTGTGGCTAAATTAGCGCTTGGTGTCGTCGGTTAAGAGCGGTGTGGCTAAATTAGCGCTTGGTGTCGTTGGTTAAGAGCGGTGCAGCTAAATTAGCGTCGGTTGAGAGCCGTGTGGCTAAATTAGCGCTTGGTATCGTCAGTTAAGAGCAGCCTGGTACGCTGTCCTCGCGCTCGGTTGCGCTGTTACCCAACGGCAGATGTTTAACCCCGTCATCACCGAGGCCGGAAGATCTGCGTTCCCGTCACATCGCCTGGGAGGTTACTGAGCAACTTTTAGAATGAAATGCCCCCTGGGGACCCAAAATGCCCCTGGGGAACAGAAATGCCCCTGGGTATCAGAGCCTCAGCAGCCGGTGAGCTACTGCCGGGCTATTTTCAGAACAGGCCGATCTGTCAAGCCACAATGTCGTTTTATTGACTCTCTGACACCCGGACCCTTTGAAGGCCGCTGTCGGTTGCTTCTGGCTGTCAATCTGTCAGCGCCTCTGATGGCTGAGCCTCTCTCGGTCCTGCTTGTGTCTACCGCCATCTTGTGGAAGCATTTGGAAAAACAGGCTTCCGTACGCGCACATATACACATGCACACAGGCGCGTGCGCGCGCACACACACTACGTCCCGCTTGTTCTCTCCTCAGTGTTTATTTTACAATTGCCATCCTGACAGATGTACCAGTGGTCTGTGCAGTTATTCACGATGGTTCTTTCCCTCACTCTAAGTCTGCGCGTTTCCTTTACAAAAGCCGCCGTTAATGAATCAGTGATTGTCTCAAACCCAATCTCCGTTTCTCTATTTGGTGGACTGGGATAGTGGTGCCAATTTGATGAAGGATTTCAATTTCTTTGGCTGATCCAGATAAACAGATATTTAAATTGCCCCTCTCCATTTTATCAGGCAGCCAGCAGGGGTCAGCATCAGCGCGTAATCGTCCGCAAATATCGGTTTAATACGAGGGAGATGGCGTATCATCGTGTATTTCAACAGGAGTCAAAATAATAATAATAATACATATACCTTTTACGCAAATTCACAGCAGTGGCACGTGATTTGAAAACGAATTCCTTGTTTAGCACTGAATTAGGTACACGTGTTTATGTGTAGGTATATTTATGTCGTTTCGGTTACATTCAACAAGTCAGTGAACTGCTGGAGTTTTCTTCGACAGTTTATCTCATCGTCTGCGTTTATTTTGGAGAAGAACAACGGAGCTGCATTATTGGATGCAATTACACGATTATTTCACCAGGGGGAGGTGTATGCACATAATTCAGTAAGGAGTGCTGGAGATGAGGCAAATCTTTGCAGCTTCCATACAGAACCAAAGCTTCATGAAAATTGCTAAGAATTTGACGAAGTTTACACCAAATGTACCACACCAACGGCAAACACGGTAAATAATTTTAATAATCATAAATTACTAACATGCTTTATAAAGCTCTGTTTCATTCATATTAGCAGGGAAACAGCTTTTCAAGTGGGGGGGAAAAAAACATGACCAGGTCAAAAGCTAGTTTATGGCTGGATCTAACACACATCCAGCCGACCAATCAGTGTAATTTCATCACTCACTCAGTCACTCAGTCAGTCACAGACATTTGCGATTGTAGGCCTGGCCCCGCCGTTGCGGTCCAGACGAAAAAAACAATTTGTGAGAGTGTTTTTGGAAAGCCGAGTGTCTGAATGCGTCCTCACAGAAGGGCAATCCTGCAGGCTTAGGAGAGGCACGCAGAGGGCCGCTCGCTCTGTCGCATGGCCGGTGCTGGTGCTGGTGCCCGCCTCATTAAATTAAGCAACGAGATAGAACCTGCGGCAGGGAGATGGGTGAGGATTCATGGTGTGTGTATGTGTGTGTGTGTCTGTATGTGTGTGTGTGTGTGTGTGTGCGTGCGTGCATGTATGTGTGTGTGTGTGTGTGAGGGAGGGCGAGAGGTAATGTGTATGGTTTCTTATGAATATCT
>NC_049211.1:2196431-2202637 GCF_013347855.1 Anguilla anguilla
CTGTGTTGTGCTGTGTTGTGTTGCATTGTGTTGTGCTGTGCTGTGTTGTGTTGTGTTGTACTGTGCTAGGCGTAGCGTTGTGTTGCGCTGTGTTGCATTGCTTTGTTTGCTTTGTGCTGTGTTGTGTTGTGCTGTGCTGTGTTGTACTGCATTGTGTTGCGCTGTGTTGCATTACATTGCTTGCTTTGTGTTGTGTTGTGTTGTGTTTCCCTCCTCTCTCAGTGCTCTCTGCTATAAACCGCCCGGCTCCATCTGTCCCCTTATCTGGCCTCGTTAGTGTAGGACACATTAATTAACACAGCTTAATTAGGAGAGGAGATAAAGAGCCTGGGGGGGGGGGCAGGGGGTGATGACCTTATTTGAGGAAAAGTACAGAAATGCAGTGTGTGTGTGTGTGTGTGTGTGTGTGTGTGTGTGCGTATTTTTAACCGGGGAGTTGCCGTTCAGTCAGATCCCCTCTGGGGGGAGGGGTTATGACCCTCTCAGCCCAGGTCCTGGGGCGGATCTGTCCCAGGTAATACCTACCTGCCCTGTGTGAGTAATACTCTCGGGTGTGAGCTGTGCTACCTGCCCTCCAGAACGAACAGATGTGTGTTACAGTCTCCCTGATCCGCGCAGGGAGGAATGTCTCCGACCCCCCCCCCCCCGAGGGTCACCCGGGGGTCAGTGCTGCAGTCAGTCCTGTGTCCGTGTTCCGTTTGGGACGTCCCACACTGGCCGCTGTCACAGGCCATCAATATAAGGGCCTGAAGATTTACATCACTATTTGAAATAGAGAGAGAGGGAAGAGAGAGCTTATGTGAAGGAGGGAGAGAGTGAGAGGAAAAGAGAGTGAGAGGTACAACAGACAGAGTGAGGGGGGAATAAGAGAGAGAGGGGTAAAGGGGAGGGAGGGAGGGAGGGAGGCAGAGAGAGAGGTAAAGGCGAGGGAGGGAGAGAGGGTGAGGGAGGGAGAGAGAGAGAAGTAAATGGTAAATGGACTGCATTTATATAGCGCTTTTATCCAAAGCGCTTTACAATTGATGCCTCTCATTTGCCAGAGCGGTTAGGGGTTAGGTGTCTTGCTCAAGGACACTTCGGCACGCCCAGGGTGGGGTTTGAACCGGCAACCCTCCGACTGCCAGACAATCGGTCTTACCTCCTGAGCTATGTCGCCCCTTTAAGAGAGGTAAAGGCGAGGGAGGGAGAGAGAGAGGGAGGGAGGGAGAGAGGCAGAGAGAGAGGTAAAGGTGAGAGAGGGAGAGAGAGAGAGAGGGAGAGAGAGAGGTAAAGGTGAGAGAGGGAGAGAGAGAGGTAAAGGGGAGAGAGGGAGAGAGAGAGGTAAAGGGGAGAGAGGGAGAGAGAGAGGTAAAGGGGAGAGAGTGAGAGAGAGAGGTAAAGGGGAGAGGGAGAGAGAGAGAGGTAAAGGGGAGAGAGGGAGAGAGAGAGGTAAAGGGGAGAGAGGGAGAGAGAGAGAGGTAAAGGGGAGAGAGGGAGAGAGAGAGGTAAAGGGGAGAGAGGGAGAGAGAGAGGTAAAGGGGAGAGCGGGTGAGAGAGGTAAAGGTGAGGGAGGGAGAGAGAGAGGGTGAGAGAGGGAGAGAGAGAGGGGAGAGAGAGAGAGAGAGAGGGAGAGAGAGAGGTAAAGGGGAAAGAGGGAGAGAGGGTGAGAGAGGTAAAGGGGAGAGCAGGTGAGGGAGGGAGAGAGGGAGAGAGAGAGAGAGGAGAGAGGGAGAGAGAGAAGTAAAGGGGAAAGAGGGAGAGAGGGTGAGAGAGGTAAAGGGGAGAGCGGGTGAGAGAGGTAAAGGTGAGGGAGGGAGAGAGGGAGAGAGAGGGAGAGAGGGAGAGAGAGAGGTAAAGGGGAGAGAGGGAGAGAGAGAGAGGTAAAGGGGAGAGAGGGAGAGAGAGAGAGGTAAAGGGGAGAGAGAGAGAGAGAGAGAGGTAAAGGGGAGAGAGGGAGAGAGAGAGAGGTAAAGGGGAGAGAGGGAGAGAGAGAGGTAAAGGGGAGAGCGGGTGAGAGAGGTAAAGGGGAGAGAGGGAGAGAGAGGTAAAGGTGAGGGAGGGAGGGAGAGGGAGAGGTAAAGGGGAGAGAGGGAGAGAGAGGTAAAGGGGAGAGAGGGAGAGAGAGAGAGAGGTAAAGGGGAGAGCGGGTGAGAGAGGTAAAGGTGAGGGAGGGAGGGAGAGAGAGGTAAAGGTGAGGGAGGGAGGGAGGGTGAGGGAGGGAGAGAGAGAGAGAGTTAAAGGGGAGAGCGGGTGAGAGAGGTAAAGGGGAGAGAGGGAGGGTGAGGGAGGGAGAGAGAGAGAGAGGTAAAGGGGAGAGCGGGTGAGAGAGGTAAAGGGGAGAGAGGGAGAGAGAGAGAGAGGTAAAGGGGAGAGCGGGTGAGAGAGGTAAAGGTGAGGGAGGGAGGGAGAGAGAGGTAAAGGTGAGGGAGGGAGGGAGGGTGAGGGAGGGAGAGAGAGAGAGAGTTAAAGGGGAGAGCGGGTGAGAGAGGTAAAGGTGAGGGAGAGAGAGAGAGAGGGAGAGAGCTGATCTCCTGTCTGCTGTCTCTGGGCTCCTTGTTGACAGTAGACTCTGTAATAACCCTGTCCCCCAGCCGGTCCCATTCAAACGTGTTCCGTGCCCGCGCGCTGTAAGTGTGTCACCCACAGCCCTCCCCGGGGGTGGGGGGGGGCCTTGTTCGGGTTATTCTGGAAACGGAGCGCGGATGTGTGTCAGGTCGCGTCCCACCTGCGGGGGGGGTGGGGTGGGGAGGCGGCGGGCCGGGGGGGGGTGAAGCGCGGAGGCAGTAATTATCCGCGTCTGGGGGCGCGATCGTTCCGCAGCGCTAATTAAGCGCGAGCGCCGTGCATTCTGGGTACAGATCCAGCTCCAGCCCTCACCTTCCCCCAAAAGCCAGTCCCGGCGCTTCCGCACACCGCTCTGCTCATTAAATAACATTCAATCTCTCAGCTGCTGAAGTACAGACGCGGTTGACGGTGGTCCATGGTCCAGAAATCGGGCGTTTGCATGACCTCACGAACGTCGTATCTGACAGTGTTTGACAGTGACTGGAATTTGATTGGTTACGTCTGCAGTAGACATGGATCGTGGATGAGAAAATCAGTGTGTCTGTTTGGTATTGGGCCCCACACACACACACACACACACACGCACACATACACACACATATACACTCCCACACACTCTCACACACTCTCTCTCTCTCTCACACACACACTCACACACATACATGCAGGCACACACGCGCACACACACACACACACTCACACACACGCACACTCACACATACACACACACACATATACACTCCCACACACTCACTCTCTCTCTCACACACACACTCACACACACGTACACGCACACATACACACACACACACACAGACATATACACTCCCACACACTCGCTCTCTCTCTCTCATACACACTCACACTCACCACACACGTGTGCTCGCTCACCGCCTCACACCTCCACATTCGGCTGCCACACACTCTCTCTCTCTCTCTCTCTCTCACACACACACACACGTGTGCAGGACGCGTGTCTTCCTGCAAGGCTGCCAGACTTCTCCCGACACCTGCGCTCTGAGCAGCTTGCGGTGGAGGAGCGTGTGAAATTACCTCCTGATTTCCGGTCCCTGGGATTTTGATGCTGCAGGGAGTGGTCTGAACTGATGCCTCTTGCAGTGGATGATCTTTTCATAGATTCATGTTATCTTTGTTCACAGTGGACAACACAAACCATCTGACTGTGTTCTGTGACTGAATGATCAGGGAATAATGTTTACTAAGATGATGGGGGGGGGGGGGGGAGGGGGGATATATGAGTGTCCACTTAATTTCAGTCTGGAAATCAACATTGTAAGCTTGTGATGTCGTGCAAACCTCCCCGCATTAGGCCAAATGGCAAGTAAAAATATTATACTCTTGAAACCTCTGAACAGGTTTTATCTTTGAGAGGGTGCGTAAAATCAGCTGGTTTGTGATCGCAGGACATTCGATCCAGTTGCACAATTAAAGGGTTCAGATGGTGTAGAAACGGGTGCTGGCGACCCCTGTCACAACACACCCTCTCACAGACAGACGGAAAAAAGAGTTCCTTATGTCCATCTCTCTGTCTGTACCCGTGGAGACACTTTTGACACCTGGACCGATTGCTCATGTTGGGGCGAGGCGTTCTGTCAGCTGCCTCTTAAGTCTGACGTTTTGAGTTTTTGGATAGAAGCGCAGTTCCGTGAACAAAAGGCGCTGTGAGTGACGCGCATTGGGCAGTAAAGCGATCCTTCCTGTGGCCTTTCTGCAGCCGGGACACGGGATGAATAATGCAGGTTTCGGGTTATTTGTGAAGTGTGGATGGGTGACGGGCCCCCCTGGGGGACGACTGTGTGGGTTATGCGAAGGATCCGTTTCATTGCCAGGAGCGAGTCAGCTAGCCCTGTAATATACCTGTTACCTGCAGGAGGCCTGTGCTCCGTCAGCCCTTCTGTCCCTGTGAAGGTGTGTGCCCAGCCCTCAGGGCTGCCCTGAAAGACCCGGTGGAGTAAATCCAGCCGGTGTTAAAACGAGCCGTATTTAGAAAGACGGGCTTGTTCATGAGCCAAAACAGATTTGCCGTTTGCGTTTCATTAGCTGTTAGCTTATTGAAAACAGTCCGTTTTGAGCTATCCAGAGTTCGGCATTTACTTTGATTGTGAAACCATTAGAATCTGAATATGTGAAACTTCTAAAACTAAGAGGCATGTTTATTTATTTTTTTTGTAAACTGTGTACATGTGAGATTATTTTGTTGGATGGTGACAGAATCTCTAAAGGTGTGTGTGTTTGCAGTACTGTTAAACTGTTGCAATGCCATGACAACCCAGAACAGCGACACGTGGTCAAGTGAATATCGCACTGTTAATCACCTGTTGGCACGCGCAGGCACCTTCTCTTCTGCTCTGGCAAGATTTTTTTTTTTATTGCGCGGAAGAATCGCGTTCTCTCTCCTATAAAATGCCGTGACGCCATTGGTCGGTGAGGAATAGAAGCGGATCCGGCGCGCTGAGTGCGCGGGGCTGCGCCTGTTTGGCAGGGCAGGCTCGCTGCGCGCTCCCGATCTGATAGGAAGGAGCTGCCTGCAGCTCGGCGTGTTGTAGTTGTAGGTTCGGTCATCGACCAGCGAGGTAAGCCTGCATTTGTTTCTATTAACTGATAACTGTGCGAAAGAAACGTTTAAAAGTGTTGCGCAACTTTAGAAGCACAGACCTCGGATGGTATTAGCGATGGTAACGTAGTTTAAATTGTGTAGCTGTAGAATAAGGATTGTTTTGGCACGACGCCTTAGTTATGGGGAGATGCATGGATTAACCCTATAAATAAACATTATATTTTTAAATGGTTTGTAGATAATATGGCTAAATGGATACTAATCAATAATTATGAGTTCGCTTTCCCGTTATTTGTAAGCGGGTTCAGTTTTTCGTCCAGTAAATTACTGTAGCTTTATACATTGGTATGTTGTTTTTACGGTATGTCTATGGTTAACATTGTCTTCATGCAGTGTAGAAAATGACTGTAATGTGGGACTGCTGATACGGAGGGTTTTTGCGGGGAGATCAGTGACGTGAGCGCAGCGTTGTTGCCAGGGCCCACGCGGGCAGAAGAAAGATTTGTGCGCGAGATGCTGCTGCGCTGACGTGTTTCGCGTTTACGGCAGCCTACTGTTGGACAATATCAAGTCGCGTGCCTGTAAATTATAACTGTCTCGGGATACGAATAAATTAAGATTCTGTCATTTAGCGTAAGCTCTTTGGGTTGCTTTAAATTACATGGGGGGAAAAACTGCAGACTTGTCGACTTCTGCAAAACAAGTGTAAAATCAGTTAGTCTCAGAACCGGTGATTTCACTTGTCACCAATTTATTTCCAGGAAATTTTTAAACCGCATAACCTGCATTACTACGCTTAGGCTAAACCCTGACTGCACACAACCTATATTTACAGCAGTGCGCGGTGGAAATCTAGTGATAATGGGTATGTGTCAAAATGTTGTAGGCTGTTTGTGTATGATGCCGCCGTGACAGGTCCTCGCTCTTTCTTCCGGCCGCGAACGCCCCTTGAAAAATGAAATTCTCCCAGACGCGCCGGGCACCTGTGAGAAATCTGATCCTAATCGAAGTGTCACGGCGGAACAGTAGAGTTCCCTGACTGCGGGGCAAACGAACATTCCCCGATATCCAGTTATCATTTTCA
>NC_049211.1:2202737-2215237 GCF_013347855.1 Anguilla anguilla
CTCCCCACACTCACTCTCTCTCTCACACACACTCACACACACGTACACGCACACATACACACACACACACACAGACATATACACTCCCACACACTCGCTCTCTCTCTCTCATACACACACTCACACTCACACACACACGTGTGCTCGCTCACCGCCTCACACCTCCACATTCGGCTGCCACACACTCTCTCTCTCTCTCTCTCTCTCACACACACACACGTGTGCAGGACGCGTGTCTTCCTGCAAGGCTGCCAGACTTCTCCCGACACCTGCGCTCTGAGCAGCTTGCGGTGGAGGGAGCGTGTGAAAATTACCTCCTGATTTCCGGTCCCTGGGATTTTGATGCTGCAGGGAGTGGTCTGAACTGATGCCTCTTGCAGTGGATGATCTTTTCATAGATTCATGTTATCTTTGTTCACAGTGGACAACACAAACCATCTGACTGTGTTCTGTGACTGAATGATCAGGGAATAATGTTTACTAAGATGATGGGGGGGGGGGGGGAGGGGGGATATATGAGTGTCCACTTAATTTCAGTCTGGAAATCAACATTGTAAGCTTGTGATGTCGCGTGCAAACCTCCCCGCATTAGGCCAAATGGCAAGTAAAAATATTATACTCTTGAAACCTCTGAACAGGTTTTATCTTTGAGAGGGTGCGTAAAATCAGCTGGTTTGTGACATCGCAGGACATTCGATCCAGTTGCACAATTAAAGGGTTCAGATGGTGTAGAAACGGGTGCTGGCGACCCCTGTCACAACCCTTCTCACAGACAGACGGAAAAAAGAGTTCCTTCATGTCCATCTCTCTGTCTGTACCCGTGGAGACACTTTTGACACCTGGACCGATTGCTCATGTTGGGGCGAGGCGTTCTGTCAGCTGCCTCTTAAGTCTGACGTTTTGAGTTTTTTGGATAGAAGCGCAGTTCCGTGAACAAAAGGCGCTGTGAGTGACGGCGCGTTGGGCAGTAAAGCGATCCTTCCTGTGGCCTTTCTGCAGCCGGGACACGGGATGAATAATGCAGGTTTCGGGTTATTTGTGAAGTGTGGATGGGTGACGGGCCCCCCTGGGGGGACGACTGTGTGGGTTATGCGAGAGGATCCGTTTCATTGCCAGGAGCGAGTCAGCTAGGCACCTGTAATATACCTGTTACCTGCAGGAGGCCTGTGCTCCGTCAGCCCCTTCTGTCCCTGTGAAGGTGTGTGCCCAGCCCTCAGGGCTGCCCTGAAAGACCCGGTGGAGTAAATCCAGCCGGCGTTAAAACGAGCCGTATTTAGAAAGACGGGCTTGTTCATGAGCCAAAACAGATTTGCCGTTTGCGTTTCATTAGCTGTTAGCTTATTGAAAACAGTCCGTTTTGAGCTATCCAGAGTTCGGCATTTACTTTGATTGTGAAACCATTAGAATCTGAAATATGTGAAACTTCTAAAACTAAGAGGCATGTTTATTTTATTTTTTTTGTAAACTGTGTACATGTGAGATTATTTTGTTGGATGGTGACAGAATCTCTAAAGGTGTGTGTGTTTGCAGTACTGTTAAACTGTTGCAATGCCATGACAACCCAGAACAGCGACACGTGGTCAAGTGAATATCGCACTGTTAATCACCTGTTGGCACGCGCAGGCACCTTCTCTTGCTCTGGCAAGATTTTTTTTTTATTGCGCGGAAGAATCGCGTTCTCTCTCCTATAAAATGCCGTGACGCCATTGGTCGGTGAGGAATAGAAGCGGATCCGGCGCGCTGAGTGCGCGGGGCTGCGCCTGTTTGGCAGGGCAGGCTCGCTGCGCGCTCCCGATCTGATAGGAAGGAGCTGCCTGCAGCTCGGCGTGTTGTAGTTGTAGGTTCGGTCATCGACCAGCGAGGTAAGCCTGCATTTGTTTCTATTAACTGATAAACTGTGCGAAAGAAAACGTTTAAAAGTGTTGCGCAACTTTAGAAGCACAGACCTCGGGATGGTATTAGCGATGGTAACGTAGTTTAAATTGTGTAGCTGTAGAATAAGGATTGTTTTGGCACGACGCCTTAGTTATGGGGGAGATGCATGGATTAACCCTATAAATAAACATTATATATTTTAAATGGTTTGTAGATAATATGGCTAAATGGATACTAATCAATAATTATGAGTTCGCTTTCCCGTTATTTGTAAGCGGGTTCAGTTTTTCGTCCAGTAAATTACTGTAGCTTTATACATTGGTATGTTGTGTTTTACGGTATGTCTATGTTAGACATTGTCTTTATGCAGTGTAGAAAATGACTGTAATGTGGGACTGCTGATACGGAGGGTTTTTGCGGGGAGATCAGTGACGTGAGCGCAGCGTTGTTGCCAGTGGCCCACGCGGGGCAGAAGAAAGATTTGTGCGCGAGATGCTGCTGCGCTGACCGTGTTTCGCGTTTACGGCAGCCTACTGTTGGACAATATCAAGTCGCGTGCCTGTAAATTATAACTGTCTCGGGATACGAATAAATTAAGATTCTGTCATTTAGCGTAAGCTCTTTGGGTTGCTTTAAATTACATGGGGGGAAAAACTGCAGACTTGTCGACTTCTGCAAAACAAGTGTAAAATCAGTTAGTCTCAGAACCGGTGATTTTCACTTGTCACCAATTTATTTCCAGGAAATTTTTAAACCGCATAACCTGCATTACTACGCTTAGGCTAAACCCTGACTGCACACAACCTATATTTACAGCAGTGCGCGGTGGAAATCTAGTGATAATGGGCTATGTGTCAAAATGTTGTAGGCTGTTTGGTATGATGCCGCCGTGACAGGTCCTCGCTCTTTCTTCCGGCCGCGAACGCCCCTTGGAAAATGAAATTCTCCCAGACGCGCCGGGCACCTGTGAGAAATCTGATCCTAATCGAAGTGTCACGGCGGAACAGTAGAGTTCCCTGACTGCGGGGCAAACGAACATTCCCCGATATCCAGTTATCATTTTTCAGACTCCCTGTGGCGTCTTGTGCTGACGTATTTTGACAGTGTATCAACACAATACCTGTAATCGTGTATTTGTCGTAATAGGAGCCCTCAGCACAGCAAAAAATAAAATAAATAAAACGTAGTTCGTGCATTTCTAGTCAGTCATTCGTTAAAGTCGGTTTCAAATGGCAGCTTCACGAGCCTCTGGCAATAGTTACTGACCCTGGCAGCTCTGGGTTCGCGTGGAGCGTCTGATAGCGCTCTCCGTGGTCTGTGTGCTAACAAGTTTTTGCCAAAAAGATTGTGTCAAAATAAGAGTATAAAGCATATGTTTGGGCCCAAAATATGACGGATGTTATGTGTTGTTCATTTTCCCAGCCGTTTTTACTTATTTTCATGAAGGGTGGCAATGATTCTGTTTTCTATATGATAAAAAGTTAAGCGTTTGACTATTGTCTGTGGCTGAATTTGTATGTCATTGCGTGCGAAAAAATCTGACGGAAATCACAGCGGGTGTGCTTATCACTTCCAATACAGCAATATCTGTTCCGCACAAAAGCTTCTCTCACGTGAAGCCGCGGCATATGGCGCGCTTTTAGCCCCCTGAAATAATTATTTTCTGTGGATAACACGTGAAATAGAAACTTTTCGCCAGAATGTAATTTTAGTAATGGGCAGTGTAAAGCTTTGGACTTATGGAGGCTATTAAGTCGACGGTGTTATGGTGATGGCTAAGCCAGAAATATGTTTGATTTATGGAGCGCTTCCGTTTGCGGTTCCACCGCTGCGTCTGTGATGATAGTGGATTACTTAGCCTCGCCGTCGGTCCGCGCCGTTGTACCGGAGTACCGTTGCGGGATAAATTTCAAGTGCGCACGGCAGCTGAGTCCAGATGTTCGGAGAGCATCGCGCGAGCAGGCTTCTGCGGGGCTATTATAAGCAGCAATTCCCAGTCCTGACCCCCGTAACAAGACAAAACGATCTCTCTCTCCCTCTCTCTCTCTTTGTTCTCATCTTCCTCTCTCCTCCCTCCTTTCTCTTTCTCCATTGTAGATAAGAGCGGGAGCCGGCAGTCCACCAGTAAACCGCGGCCTTGTTCTCTGCACGGTTCCGATAAAAAGGAACGTTTGTTCGAGACTTGTGTGCGTGCGAACACGTGGGGTTGAGTGCGGGCCGTCGTTGCGGAGACATTGAGCAGAAATTGTGCTGAGCCACAGTGTCTGCGAGTGAGAGTGAGTGAGTGAGTGTGTGTGAGTGTGTGTGTGTGTGTTTGTGTCCTCACTTGGTGGCCATTAAGCTTTCTGCTGTGTGTGTATGGTTGTGGGGTCCTTTGCCTGTATACAAAGGAACACTACAGCGAAGGTCTTTACTGTAGTTCTTTGGTGATTTTGTAGTGTAAATAGGCATATGATCTTGTGTGTGTGAACACTTGTATATGTGTGTGGACTTGAGTGTGTGTGTGTTGCTTGGTACAGATCTCAGGAAGCAGCGTGTGTGTGTTTATGTGTGTGTGTGGGCGGGGGGGCACGTGTGTGTGTGTGTGCTGCTGCGTGTGTTCAGGCATGTGTGTATGAGCACTTGTATGTGTGTGTGGACTTGAGTGTGTGTGTGTTGCTTGGTGCGGATCTCAGGAAGCAGTGTGTGTGTGTGTGTGCTGCTGCGTGTGTTCAGGTGTGTGTGTGTGTGCTGCTGCGTGTGTGTGCATGTTTGCATAGTGAGCTGTAGGACATTTGGGGGTTGGGGTGGGGCTCAGCCAGCTGTGGGACGTTTGGGGGTTGGGGCGGGGTTCAGCCGCGATGGGTACCCCAAAACTACTGGAGTGTTTTGGTTGCCCGCGGAGACCCCAGACTCAGCACGGTGCACAGCAGAGACCCAACTGCCACTCCAGACCCTTCCAGCCAATACGGTGCCACCCTGAGACCCAGCCACGCCCACGTCCCTGTACGTATGGGGAGGGGGGGGGAGCTGGGGAACTGGGGGTGTGGTGGGGGGGGGGGGGGTGGGCGAGCTGGGGAACTGGGGGTGTGGTGGGGGGGTGGGGCGAGGGGGGGGTATGTTTAAGTATCTAGGGTTCAGGACTATGTTCTGAATACCGAATTTGTTGAATGTTCCTGCGACCCTGCTGCCCTTTCGCTAACGAGCCAATTAGACGCATCTTCTGCCGCTAGCCGTGCGCTCTGGGGGAGAGGGTTCGCCTCGGAGGACGAGCTGCCCTTTTTCCCTCCATCCGTCTCCGTTTCCTCCCACGTGCTCCCCCTCCCAGCCCGAACGCTACAGCGGCCATTTCCTGCCACTTCTCCTCACTTCATTTTTTTTTCTTCTTTCTTAAGCAGAATGTTTGGGAGTAATGATGGCTGATCTCTTCGGAGATCAGTCTGTCTTCTGACCACCCCCCTCTGTCTCTATCTCATTCTCTCTTTTTATCTCTCATTCTCTCTCTCTCATTCTCTCTTTTTCTCTCTCTGTCTCTATCTCTCCTTCTCTCTCTCTCTCACTCTTTCTCTCCCCTCGCTTTCTCTCATTCTCTCTCCCCCTCTCTTTCTCTCTCTCAATTCACATTTTACTTTCGCACCATTCTTCCTTTTTTCCCCTCTCACTCCGCTGTGAATATCCCCCTCTGTCTCTCTGGCCTTTTCTGCGCCTCTGTCTCTGTCCCAAGCTGGAGGCAGCAGGGCCACG
The DNA here is from genome assembly GCF_013347855.1 of Anguilla anguilla. NCBI lineage: Eukaryota > Metazoa > Chordata > Actinopteri > Anguilliformes > Anguillidae > Anguilla > Anguilla anguilla. The sequence continues at coordinate 2,208,336 of NC_049211.1, forward strand.
CCCCACAAGGTCGGCAGGTCGCCTCCTGTCCAATCACAGCTCTGAATGTTACAGCGTGTGGCCCATGCCCGTTTCTCCGTATACACTTCTGTTCATTAATCACTCCTGCCTTCCAGTGTGAGATGAGCAGTGTGTACCTGCACCGGACATGATTAATGAACAACGGGCACATGGAGAGATTTTGTTACTTTCTCAAGCATTTTCTCAGTGTCATTATGCACTCTCCCCCCCTCCTGTACCCCCCCCCCCCCCCCCCCACACACACACCCAGGTTTTTTTTTTCAGCTGGGCTGTCTAGAGAAGATGGTGTTAAGTTTTCAGAAGAAAAAAAAAACTTTAAAAAGTTTTAGAGTTAAAGAGTTGGTAGGCTACTTCTAAATGAATGGTGGGCAAGTTAAATTGTTATTTCCATGTGTTCTTCAGAGAGCTGTATTGTTTCTGTTTACACAATAATGTTGGCAGCTTGCAATTTTATTGCATAATAACTACCTGTATATTTCCCACGTGTTTGCTAGATAATGGCAGGTAGTTAAACTCCCCTTCAGTTCCCACTCCTGCCGGAGGACTAACTCCACTCTTGCTCTGTGGTGTTTCTCCCCCTCAGTCCCCACTCCTGCCGGAGGACTAACTCCACTCTTGCTCTGTGGTGTTTCTCCCCCTCAGTCCCCCCTCCTGCCGGAGGACTAACTCCACTCTTGCTCTGTGGTGTTTCTCCCCCTCAGTCCCCCCTCCTGCTGGAGGACTAACTCCACTCTTTCTCTGTGGTGTTTCTCCCCCTCACTCCCCCCCCGTGCCAGAGGACTAACTCCACTCTTGCTCTGTGGTGTTTCTCCCCCTCAGTCCCCCCTCCTGCTGGAGGACTAACTCCACTCTTGCTCTGTGGTGTTTCTCCCCCTCAGTCCCCTCTCCTGCTGGAGGACTAACTCCACTCTTTCTCTGTGGTGTTTCTCCCCCTTACTCCCCCCCTGTGCCGGAGGACTAACTCCACTCTTGCTCTGTGGTGTTTCTCCCCCTCAGTCCCCCGTGTTAACGGTCACTCCAAAGCCGAGCGGCTGGCGCGGGACTCAGCCATGGGCTACGACAGCACGTCCATGATGAGCAGCGAGCTGGAGTCCAGCTCCTTCATCGACAGCGAGGAAGACGAGGACACCAGCAGGTCAGTGCGTGCGCAGTCTGACTCCCCCGTGGTGCAGTCCCAGGCCAGATAAGAGCCTCTCATTACATGTCATTCACTGCAGGATCCTGCAGGCGAACACAGACAGCTCAATGGCTTCTCTGGGGCCGTGTCCAAATCAGCACACCTGCCTACTATTGAGTATGCGAGTTGTGTACAACTCGTATGAAACTTGTATACTCAGTAGTAGACGAGTGCGCTGATTCAGACAGGGCCCTAGGGCTGTGAAGTAGTGTGTGTGGGCAGAGTGCTTATTACCAGAACCAGGCAGCTAGCGCTTAGGCGCATCAACTGTCTTAACGACTACTTGTATTTTTATTTATTTTTATTTTTCCATAGATTGCGTTGTTGCCGTTCTCGTTTGTGTTAGTGTTAATCAGTTTAACCATCAGGGTCCAAGTTGAACTATGCGGTTGTTCCCTGCACTTGGACCGGTACTTCTCTCTAGGGGTTTCGTCATACTTGTTCCTGGTTATGGTTATACACTTTGTTGTACGTCGCTCTGGATAAGAGCGTCTGCTAAATGCCTGTAATGTAATGTAATGAGCTGGACTGAGGAGGACACTAGTTTGCAGCCGTTGTTTGAATTATAATCTGGATGTGATCCAGATTAGTGTGTTCAGACATGATTCAGATTTAAACCTCCCCCCCCCCCCAGGCTCAGCAGCTCCACGGAGCAGAGCTCCTCCTCCAGGCTAATGCGCAGACACAAACGGCGCAGACGGAGGCAGAAAGTGGCCAAAATAGACCGGGTGAGTTTTACCCTGCGCGCTCGCTCTCTCTGTGGTGCGTTACCCTGCCGCGCCTGTAGAGGGCTCTGTTGGGCACTCTGTTTTGCGATCCGTTAAACGTGGTGTTCTGTGTGTTTGTGCATGTGAATGTTTATTTATGTTTTAATTTATCTGTGTCTGTGTGTATGCGCATGAGTGAGTGTGTGTATTTATGTATTTATGCATCTGCGTGTGTTTTATAGTAATTTTTTATTTTTTCCTCCTACAGTCATCTTCCTTCAGCAGCATCACAGACTCCACCATGAGCCTGAACATCATCACCGTCACCCTCAACATGGGTAAGGCCCTGTGCCTGTCCTTATTCTCTACACACCTCTGTATCTCTCCCTCGCCTTCTTTCCCTCACTGCCTTTCCTCTTCTTCTATCTCTCCTGCCTCTTTCTCTCTCCATCTTTCCTCTTTCCCTCTCTCTCTCCCTCCCCCTCCCTCTCCCACTCTCTGTCTCTCTCCGTCTCCCTCTCTATCTCTATCTCTCCCCGTCTCCCTCTCTTTTTTCTCCCTCTCCCCCTTATCCCCTATCTATCCCTCCACTCCTCCTTTCTCCCTCTCTCTCTGTTGATCCACATGTATCTGATCTCAGTTCTGTTGTTTTGTATGAATGCAGTACATAACCCTAGAGCTGCAGGCCTTGGCTTGGTCTTGTACAGCAGTCTGATCAAGCCCAGCCCACTCTTCATTCATTACTGGGAAGGGGATGTGGCAGGTGACCTTTTTTAACCTCGTTTCAGAGAAGTACAACTTCCTGGGCATCAGCATTGTGGGACAGAGCAACGACCGGGGCGACGGGGGCATCTACATCGGCTCCATCATGAAGGGGGGGGCAGTCGCTGCCGACGGCAGGATAGAGCCAGGAGACATGCTGCTACAGGTGAGACAGGCTGCTACAGGTGAGACAGGCTGCTACAGGTGAGACAGGCTGGTACAGGTGAGACAGGCTGCTACAGGTGAGACAGACTGGTACAGGTGAGACATGCTGCTACAGGTGAGACAGGCTGGTACAGGTGAGACAGGCTGCTACAGGTGAGACAGGCTGCTACAGGTGAGACATGCTGCTACAGGTGAGACAGGCTGGTACAGGTGAGACATGCTGCTACAGGTGAGACATGCTGCTACAGGTGAGACAGGCTGGTACAGGTGAGACAGGCTGCTACAGGTGAGACAGGCTGCTACAGGTGAGACATGCTGCTACAGGTGAGACAGGCTGGTACAGGTGAGACAGGCTGGTACAGGTGAGACAGGCTGCTGCAGGTGAGACATGCTGCTACAGGTGAGACAGGCTGCTACAGGTGAGACATGCTGCTACAGGTGAGACAGGCTGCTACAGGTGAGACATGCTGCTACAGGTGAGACAGGCTGCTACAGGTGAGACAGGCTGGTACAGGTGAGACAGGCTGCTACAGGTGAGACAGGCTGCTGCAGGTGAGACAGACTGGTACAGGTGAGACATGCTGCTACAGGTGAGACAGACTGGTACAGGTGAGACAGACTGGTACAGGTGAGACAGACCATTACAGGTGAGACATGCTGCTACAGGTGAGACAGACTGCTACAGGTGAGACAGGCTGATACAGGTGAGACAGACTGGTACAGGTGAGACGTGCTGCTACAGGTGAGACGTGCTGCTACAGGTGAGACAGACTGCTACAGGTGAGACATGCTGCTACAGGTGAGACGTGCTGCTACAGGTGAGACAGACTGCTACAGGTGAGACATGCCGATACAGGTGAGAGGTGTTTGAGACAGTTCTTACAATAGAGTGATATGTGTATGCTAAGTCACTTTGCCTAAAGCCAAATTATTATGGTGAACAAATATTTCATTTACTGCAATTAACTTGTTTTACCAAACCAAAGGAAACCCACAGCCTCTCCCTGTCTGTATCTACCCTGTAAAGTGTGAATATTAATTTCTCCCATATTCATATGTGTAACTCAGCTTGCTCTGCAGTAATGGAGGGGATTTGCTTGTGACTGAAGCATGTCGGGGTGCTTAAGCTGTTAATCTGAACCTCTGGTCTGAATCCAGAAGGCTTCCCCCACAGTGAGGCTGGGTGCTGCTGTCTGTCTGTAGAGTCATGGCTGCTGTCTGTCAGTTATTTCTGAGGGAGTCGATCCTTATCAAGTGGCCGTATAGACACCACAACCACCCCTCCCCCCCCCCCAGGGGTATGAAACACTGCAACTTAATATGTGTTATTAATGCGGATTATTAAAATATCGTGTTTTATCCCTAAGCGGGTCAGAAAGGGGAGCACTCTCGCAGAACACTCGATCCCAGAGATGGACGTGATTGGGTGTTTTTTATCGTGTGTGCGTGTGTGTGTGCGTGAGTGCGTGCGTGCGTGCGTGCGTGTGCGCGAGCGCGTATGCGTGTATGTGTGTGTGTGTGTGTGTGTGTATATATGTGTGTGTGTGTATATGTGTGTGTGTGTGTGTGTGAGTGTGTGAGTGAGTGAGTGTGTGTGTGTGTGTGTGTGTGTGTGTGTGTGTGTGTGTGTGTGTGTGTGTGTGTGTGTGAGTGTGTGTGTGTGTGTGTGTGTGTGTGTCTGTGTGTGTGTGTGTGTGTGAGTGAGTGTGTGTGAGTGAGTGTGTGTGTGTCTGTGTGTGTGTGTGTGTGTGTGTACATGTGTGTCTGTGTGTGTGTGTGTGTACATGTGTGTCTGTGTGTGTGTGTGTGAGTGTGTGTGCGTGTGTGCGTGTGTGTGTGTGAGTGTGTGTGTGTGTGTGAGTGTGTATATATGTGTGTGTGTGTCTGTTCTGTCTCTGATGAGTGGTTGTCGTTCGCTCTGTGAGTGACGCGGCGTGTTTGTGCCCTGCAGGTGAACGAGGTGAACTTTGAGAACATGAGCAACGACGACGCCGTGCGCATCCTCCGGGAGATCGTCTCCAAAACCGGGTGAGGAGAGCCGTGCCGATTGGCTGCTCGGAGAAGGGGCGTCCCTGCTGATTGGCTAAAAGGATTATTGACTCTGGCGATAGCCTATGAGAATGACCCTTGGTGTGTTGTCTTACAGACCCATCAGCCTGACCGTGGCTAAGTGCTGGGACCCCTCCCCCCGCAGCTACTTCACCATCCCCCGAGGTGAGAGATAAAATATGAAGTATAAAATATGCGCACTAACACACACATTTACACACTTCAAAACACTTTCACACATTTCAATATACACATGCCCTAACACACACACATGCACACACACACAAGCACTAACATACATGCTCTTAACACACAAGCCTATATCAGCATAAACTACCACACACCAACAAATCCTCAAAAAAACATGCACACTAACAGTAATACCCCAGCCCATCCTAACCCTCTCTCGGATGTGTCATGGATGAGTATTCTCTGCCCCCCCCCCCCCCCCCAGCGGAGCCCGTGCGCCCCATCGACCCCGCGGCCTGGATCTCCCACACCTCCGCCATGACCTCGTCCTACCCTCACTACGGTACGCCTTCGCCCTCGACAGCACGGAAGCCCGCAGTGCGTTTACCGGCCAGGAGGGGGCAGTGCTTTAACGGGGGGCTCCTCCCACTTTCCGTTGTGTCTCAGAGTTCGACGACCTGCCCCTGTCGGTCAGCAAGACGGACATGGCGACCATCGTCAAGGTGATGCAGCTGCCTGAGTCCGGCCTGGAGATCCGGGACAGGATGTGGTTGAAGATCACCATCGCCAACGCTGTCATCGGTGAGGAGGCGGGGCTGGGGGCGGGGCTGGGGGCGGAGCCACTGCTGTCATATGATTAGGAGGGGGGAGGGAGGAATAGTGGGTGGTGTAATTCCTGGTGTACCTGGCGCAGGTGCGGACGTGGTGGACTGGCTGTACTCGCGGGTGGAGAGGGGAAAAGCGGTGGTGTAATTCCTGTTCTACCTGGCGCAGGTGCGGACGTGGTGGACTGGCTGTACTCGCGGGTGGAGAGGGGGAAAGGGGGAGGTGTAATCACTGTTACCTGGTGTACCTGCCGCAGGTGCGGACGTGGTGGACTGGCTGTACTCGCGGGTGGAGAGGGGAAAAGGGGTGGTGTAATTCCTGTTCTACCTGGCGCAGGTGCGGACGTGGTGGACTGGCTGTACTCGCGGGTGGAGAGGGGGAAAGGGGGAGGTGTAATCACTGTTACCTGGTGTACCTGCCGCAGGTGCGGACGTGGTGGACTGGCTGTACTCGCGGGTGGAGAGGGGGAAAGGGGGTGGTGTAATGACTGTTACCTGGTCTACCTGGCGCAGGTGCGGATGTGGTGGACTGGCTGTACTCGCGGGTGGAGAGGGGGAAAGGGGGTGGTGTAATGACTGTTACCTGGTGTACCTGGCGCAGGTGCGGACGTGGTGGACTGGCTGTACTCGCGGGTGGTGTAATCACTGTTACCTGGTGTACCTGGCGCAGGTGCGGACGTGGTGGACTGGTTGTACTCGCGGGTGGAGAGGGGAAAAGGGGGTGGTGTAATGACTGTTACCTGGTCTACCTGGTGCAGGTGCGGACGTGGTGGACTGGCTGTACTCGCGGGTGGAGAGGGGAAAAGGGGGTGGTGTAATGACTGTTACCTGGTCTACCTGGCGCAGGTGCGGACGTGGTGGACTGGCTGTACTCGCGGGTGGAGCGGGGGAAAGGGGGAGGTGTAATCACTGTTACCTGGTCTACCTGGCGCAGGTGCGGACGTGGTGGACTGGCTGTACTCGCGGGTGGAGAGGGGAAAAGGGGGTGGTGTAATCACTGTTACCTGGTGTACCTGGCACAGGTGCGGACGTGGTGGACTGGCTGTACTCGCGGGTGGAGAGGGGGAAAGGGGGTGGTGTAATCACTGTTCTACCTGGCACAGGTGCGGACGTGGTGGACTGGCTGTACTCGCGGGTGGAGCGGGGGAAAGGGGGAGGTGTAATCACTGTTACCTGGTCTACCTGGCGCAGGTGCGGACGTGGTGGACTGGCTGTACTCGCGGGTGG